>NC_088213.1:31368497-31668497 GCF_036934945.1 Oncorhynchus masou masou
ACAGGCTAACATGCGAATGACAGTGGACAGGCTAACATGCGAATGACAGTGGACAGGCTAACATGTGAATGACATGGACAGGCTAACGAATGACAGTGGACAGGTTAACATGCGAATGACAGTGGACAGGCTAACATGTGAATGACAGTGGACAGGCTAACATGTGAATGACAGTGGACAGGCATGTGAATGACAGTGGCTAACATCACGAATGACAGTGGACAGGCTAACATGTGAATGACAGTGGACAGGCTAACATGTGAATGACAGTGGACAGGTGCGAATGACAGGCTAACATGCGAATGACAGTGGACAGGCTAACATGCGAATGACAGTGGACAGGCTAACATGCGAATGACAGTGGACAGGCTAAAATGCGACTAACAGTGGACAGGTTAACATGCGAATAACAGTGGACAGGTTAACATGCGAATGACAGTTAACATGCGAATGAATGACAGTGGACAGGCTAACATGCGAATAACAGTGGACAGGTTAACATGGACAGTGGACAGGGAATGACAGTGGACAGGCTAACATGTGAATGACAGTGGACAGGTTAACATGCGAATGACAGTGGACAGGCTAACATGCGAATGACAGTGGACAGGTTAACATGCGAATGACAGTGGACAGGCTAACATGCGAATGACAGTGGACAGGTTAACATGCGAATGACAGTGGACAGGCTAACATGCGAATGACAGTGGACAGGTTAACATGCGAATGACAGTGGACAGGCTAACATGCGAATAACAGTGGAGTGACAGGCTAACATGCGAATGACAGTAACATGCGAATGACAGTGGAAAGGTTAACATGCGAATGGCTAACATGCAAATGACAGTGGACATGCGAATGACAGTGGACATGTTAACATGTGAATGACAGTGGACAGGTTAACATGCGAATGACAGTGGACAGGCTTACATGCGAATAACAGTGGACAGGTTAACATGCGAATGACAGTGGACAGGCTAACATGCGAATAACAGTGGACAGGTTAACATGCGAATGACAGTGGACAGGCTAACATGCGAATGACAGTGGACAGGCTAACATGCGAATGACAGTGGACAGGACAGGTTAACATGCGAATGACAGTGGACATGCGACAGTGGACAGGTTAACATGTGAATGACAGGTTAACATGTGAATGACAGTGGACAGGCTAACATGTGAATGACAGTGGACAGGCTAACATGTGAATGACAGTGGACAGGCTAACATGTGAATGACAGTGGACAGGCTAACATGCGAATGACAGTGGACAGGTAAAAGCGTTAAATTGTTATGAACACTCAAGCTGTTCAAACAGCTGGAGATGGACAGAATGGTTTTGTTCATAACAATTTAACAGTTTTGCCTTGTAAACTAGCAAATACTGTAGATCCAAGTTGGCTAAACATGAAATATAAAGATTAGTTTGAGACCTGTGTTAATTTTATAAAATGCCTGCAACAATAAGTTAGTCATTATTAGTGAATGTACATTATGCATGGTTTTTAACAAAAATGGCTTTTTCATTCACAGACTTGAAAGCCAGGTCAGTGATTATTGAGAAAAAAAGCCAGTTAAACTATTTAGATCAAATAATTATGTTTAGCCTAGCCATAATTTCACAAGCCCTGAATTCATTAGATTACTGCTGACTGTTTGAAATGCAGTGGATTTGACCTTTAATTGTACAACAAAGCTTAGCTATAAAAACCTTAAAATAATCTAGATACTGTATACCATGAATCGACCCATAAGTGAAATAAGAAATAGGAAGAAATTGAGATCTGATTTTTAGGCCATATCAGCCAGCCCTAATGCACCCACACACTTTACATGCATACATGTAAATCAAGACTCAGTCGCAGCACACGCATTGTCATACAAACAGTTAGAAGCTCGAAAACCAGTTTCATCTGCATTATGGCAGGCACATCTATCACACAAAGACATGAACACAGTATCTACGTATCTGCATCTACAATCAATACCACGTTATCAGTTTGTTCAATGTCGAGCAGAACAACCCTGACTATGACCTACTGTAAGTTAAAATGCCTCCCTGTATTCTTGACTTTACTGTAAATTCAGTGATTGCTCAAGGCTGATTGCTGTGTGGGGAATATGGGTGATTGTACTTCCATTTTAAAAACAACTTTTTCAGTAGTTTTGTCTTTTGTACCAATCAGCTGTTGAGTGGCAGTGTGGCAACGCAGTGGGCTTGGCATTAACACCACTGTTTATGCAGGTATGGTAAACACACACACACATACACAGACACACTGTTACTTCTTCCTCCACTGCCCACCTGTTTAACCTGGTGACCTTCTCCCAGCTTTGTTCATTTGCATGATTCCACTGCAGCACTGCAGGTTGGTTTAATCCCTCACTCTGCAGCCGACTCCTCCCCTCATCCTCCCACCCTCATCCCCCTCTCCCCTCCTTGTGCTGCCTGACAAACAGCTGAACACACTCATCCCTGGTCCATAGGGATTCCTGGACACTGTCTGTGATGTCACCTTAGAGACGCTTCCAACACACAGGAGTAAAACTGGCCTCTTCCCAAACTAGTGTAGAAAGACACACAGTGCCACATTCACAAACTATTCCAAACAAACACTCACATACTAGAACACAAACGTTCCAATAAACACCACACACACACTCACAAACACAGAGACCAATAGAATTACAGAGTCTGGAAAAAAAAACACAGCACATTGTAGCAAACCGTTTTAATTCACTTACTGGATGACTGAGAAAGCAAAAATAGTGGTTGTCATGGTACTGTACATTCAGTGCATTGGGGAGAATTGTACATTCAAATTGACAATGCAGGGAGGCAGGTATGGCAAACATCACAAATGAATCATAATTTAGCTAAGTCCGAGAAAAGAATATGCAACACAAAAAACAGTATCGTTCAAAACAAAGATTTGTGCTGCCATGGACCATCTACAGTTGAGCTCAAACTCTGTTGGTTTGGAAGTTCTCCCATTGTGTTTTAGTTAGAATGCTTATGTAGAGGAGGGAGTAATTATTCGCCTACCTCCTCATGCCTTTTGCACACAATGTATATAGACTTTTTTTTCCTACTGTGTTATTGACTTGTTAATTGTTTACTCCATGTGTAACTCTGTGTTGTCTGTTCACACTGCTATGCTTTATCTTGGCCAGGTCGCAGTTGCAAATGAGAACTTGTTCTCAACTAGCCCACCTGGTTAAATAAAGGTGAAATAAATAAAAATAAATAAAAAATTGTGTGCTTTTTTCCTGCACTAGTTAGACAGGCCCAGTCCTGACCAGCAACAGGGGATATGTGGAACAAGGGTTGGCGTGAAAAACACTGGATGAAATGAGACCAATAAGAACAGCTTCAGCTTGACACACACCCAGACCGGGTCCAATGAACGGCCCAAACGACCCAACTCCCCAACCCCTCCAATGCTGTGCTCTCCACCCCCGAGTGCCGAGTTCATCACCGGCCAACCTCCCACAGGGCTATGTGCTCTGGAGCTGTGGATGTACACACACACACACACACACACACACACACACACACACACACACACACACACACACACACACACACACACACACACACACACACACACACACACACACACACACACACACACACACACACACACACACACTGTATCTGGGTAATTGTGTGGACCCCTCAGGCTCTCTGTGCTTTCAGCTTATCATTTTATTGCCAATTAACAGAACACATCAATGCAGCTTCACAATTATACCTTCAGGGGGGTATGAGATAGAGGGTGTGTGTGTGGGGGGGGGGGGCTATTAATCACAGTCAAATCCATTCATTTCACTCTTTGTTGCTCCAATGAATCTTTTGTTTTAGTTAGAGTGCTTGTGTAGAGGAGGGAGTTGAGTAAAACATGCTCCCCTCTAGTCCAGCTGTGTTCTCATGTGTTCTGTTTTCACCAGCCTTATCACTCCACTTTAAGCTCTGGTCAGGTCCATTCCACCCAACCACACACACACACACACACACACACACACACACACACACACACACACACACACACACACACACACACACACACACACACACACACACACACACACACACACACACACACACACACACACACACACACACACACACACACACACACACACACACACACACACACACACACACACACACACGCCCACCTACCCACACACTCCTCTCCAATCCTCTTTACTGACCCTTCTCTACACAAAGGCCTCTCGCTCTAAGAAGCCTATGGTTTTCCATCAAGATTCAGAGCTTTTAAACGGTGAGCTGTTAAAAACGTCCAGCAACACTGACTGGATTAGGACGGCCCTGGATGATCAATATGAGATTGCAGCGCTCGCCACCTGCCTAGAACGCACACAATTAACCAAAACCAAACAAACAATACCACCCTCCAATTCTGACTCCATCACTCTGGTGAATTATAGAGGGGAGAAATGTGTGTGTGTGTTTGGTTCCATTGTAGGCCTGACGTATATCGATCTCTAAAAGGCTCTTTATGAGGAGCCCTGAGTGCCATTGATTCCAGCTGAGTGTATCATTAAAATGTGTGGGCCGTGTCACACAGCCTCTCCCTCGTAAACACAGACGGTAAACACTGCACCCAGATCAGGAGTTAGGGCTGTGATGTGTTTATGTGTTCTCTGCTTGGGTTTTATACTGAACACTCACTTTGACTCCAGCATCCCTCAGCCAGAGAGACCAGGTAAAGATTTAGGGTCCTGATGTCTTTCCCTTGCATGCTGATTTAAGGTCAGAATTTGGGGATAGTAAGCTGATCCTAGATCTGTGTGTACTGGTAACTTCTACCGATAGTGTTTGAACTCCGCTCTGTCTGTCAGGAATTTTTACGAGCTGCTGTCAGTCTCTCTTAATATGTTGTCACGGTGATATCAATGTCCAACGGGTGTTTTAAACCACCTGCAGGTTTAGAGAGTTTTAAGATATATCAGTGAATGCTACATCTAATGGTAATGAGTCTGGATGCAGTGTGAGGACAAATTCCCTTGATTAGAATATCTCAGCATCTCTCTGTTTCTCTCCACCTCTCTCTCCCTCCCTCTCTTTTCACCTCTGTCTCTTTCTGTCTCTCATAGAGTTGTGTTCTCTCACCGTACTGGCAGATGTATCGGTTGCATGTTTTACAGCGCTGGTCGTTCCAGTTGAAGGCGCTGGAAGCCTGCAGCTCCACACAGTTCCAGAAGCTGCAGGGAGAGAGACACAAGGGAGAGGAGAGAGGGAGGAAGAGTGAGATGGAGAGAGGGGACACAGAGACATCTGGTGGCCAGACAGAAAATGACAGTTCTGCTTTCAAACACAGTAGCCTCAATGTCCAGGGCCCGTATCCACAAAGCATCTCAGATAAGGTGTGCTGATCTAGGATCTGTCCATATAATCATATTCATTTTGATCTAAAAGGAAAAACTGATCCTAAATCAGCACTCCTACTCTGAGATGCTTTGTGGGTATGGGCCCAGGCTTCTCTCCCCCTGACACAGAGGGTGAGGTGATAATGTTAGGCTATGTGAGACTATACCTGTGTTCCACACAATATAGAATAACCATGATGGTATCAATATGTTCATTCCAGTAAAAAAATATAGTGGAGTCGCATTTGCAGTGCCTCATTCCACCTGCTTACTGTAGATTCTGACTACAATAATATTATTTTATGATTATCCATTCAACAAGGTGACGTGATAATACAAAGTTATAATTGTTGTTACTATTATCATTAAGTTGTCAAAAGTTATGACTCTCTCACCCCTGGTTGTCAGGCTGTTGTATGTGGGGATTTCCCAGCAGAAAGAGTCCTTCAGGGGTTTATATGTCAGCCCTGGACACAATACAACAACCTTACAGGACGCTTATCCTTATCTCACCTTGACATATCTCAATGCTGCTCACACAAACTCCCAAAGTCAGCTATTTGGCTGTATGTATAGAAGGACAGTGAAAGTGACGTACCGATCCAGAAGTTGCGTGTCTCAAAGTCAGGGTCTGTGACCTCGTTGCTGGGCTCCAGCTGGCTGAGGTAAAATGCGAGGATGTCCTGAACTTTCTGGTTGTGGATCTGGGCCAGAATCCCTCTTCGCTCCTGGGGTCCAAACACACACCACAACATAGGTTACACACACACACACACACACACACAAACAGACACACACACTCTCTCTCTAACCTGACAGCGGGTCTTGGCTCCATAGTAGGTGTTGACCTCTGGAGACACCATGAAGCACTCTCCATCTATCCTCACGTCACAGCTGTGGAAGGGAAACTGCTGCTTCTCTTCAGAAACATAAGCAACACATATTAGGCCTCAGTAAAGGAGACACCAGGCACTGACCATCCATCTTGGCTCAAACTTAGTGTACAGACCGCAGTCCATTCTGGTCACAATAAACATTATGACCTTTTATCATTTCGATTTGCTCACCTCCTGCGTCCTCTCCTCCGTCCTCACTCGCCTCCTTTTTAAAACGTTCAAAGGGGGGAGGACACTCTTCCTACTTACAAATTGACACACTGCTCGACGACTTATCGGTTTCCAGTTCTAGGAGGAGAGAGGACAGAGGACGGCCTTTTGCCCAAACAAGAAAAACCCTTGAGATGAATATGGCTTGATAACACAGTAAACATTGAATCTAATCAGGCTGAAGCTTAATAGAAGAGAGGGTGCATTGACTTAGATACAATGATGACAGGAGTTTATTCTGATTTAAAGTAATGGTGTGACAGTAGCACAATGGCTACCTAAACGTATTCCCACCAGGGTTGGGATCAATTCCATTTAAATTAACACAGTAAAGTTTCAATGTACTTTCTGAATTGACTGGAATTGAAATGGAATTGACCCCAACCCTGATTCCCACACACATACACACTCACCTGCACATTCAGCACCCCCATAACCAACATCACACTCAGCAACCCCATAACCAACATCACACTCAGCACCCCCATAACCAACATCACACTCACAGCACCCCCATAACCAACATCACACTCAGCACCCCCATAACCAACATCACACTCAGCACCCCCATAACCAACATCACACTCAGCAACCCCATAACCAACATCACACTCAGCACCCCCATAACCAACATCACACTCACCTGCACATTCAGCACCCCCATAACCAACATCACACTCAGCATCCCCATAACCAACATCACACTCAGCACCCCCATAACCAACATCACACTCACCTGCACATTCAGCACCCCCATAACCAACATCACACTCAGCACCCCCATAACCAACATCACACTTGCAGGAGCACTCCTCTTCCTTGTAGCGGCCGTGCACACACTTCACACTGCAGCGCACTGAAACACACACAGTCACATACAGTATATCAACCATGATGCACCTACAGAGATACCTGAACACACACACTGCAGAGCATGCCTAGTCAGACACACAGAGATAATAATGACTGTAGTAGATTGTCAGACTGGTAAACAGGCACATAGACTGGTACCCTGACAGAGTCGTCCGGTGAACCTAGGTCCACAATGACACTGGCAGGAGGAGATGTTCAGACGACCATGCTGCCCACAGCTCATACGACATGGATTCCTGGGGGTCTCTGGAACACAGATACAATTTCCTAAATACCTTTGCTTAAAAGTCTTCATTTTTCCATGAATAGATTTAGCCTCCAGTTAGTGCTTGTTCTCTGACAAGGCCATCATTGCATGGTAAGTGGTTAAGTGTTGGCTATACAGTTAAACCGGATTAAGAGAAAACCCCTTCACATGACAATACTTCAGTGAGGCAAAAAATACACTTAACGTCTTTGGCTCAAAATAGATAATGAACTGTCATCTTCAATAGAGGTGATACGTCGCTTTTAGTGCACTAAAGAGATTCTAAGGCAACAATCTGTAGAGAACAGAGTTGGTTGAAATAGATACTACTTTGAGTAAGGAACAGCTAATATGATTCAAATGCTAACATTTCTCACTAATTTAAAGGTAGACTCAACTATATGCACAAAGTAAACAGCATAGTGGGTCCATTTCCACAACAACTAAGAGCGTTGAAGTGCGTGGCTTCATTGCTGTTTTGGTCCCGTGGCTCCCACGCTGTAACAGTGTGAAGCAAACCCATGCACATGCGCAGATACTGTGTGTGACTGTGAGAGAAAAGTATTGCATCTCACTCATCGCAAAATCTGCGGTGCTGCTCATGGCAACATCATTTCACTGAGTCTACCTTTAAATGAATGAAAGTGTTCTCTATAGGGGTCTCACCACACAGTCCTCCCACATGGTCCCACAGTCTGAAGCAGCCTGACATGGAAGAGGTGCAGAGAGAACAGGAGAAACCAGCCACATAGGGCACCACCAACCTCCCATTCACCTCCCAGTTACCCCTGCAGAGAGACATATATCACACACGTATACATGTACACACACACACACACACACACGCACACACACACACACGCACACGCACACGCACACACCCACACACACACACACACATACGCACACACGCACACACACACGCACACACGCTAAGGTTGAGTATTAAAACAGGAGGAGAAGTTTGACATCAGGTAAATTAATTGTGTTCTTACCCAGGGGAGTATGCACAGACAAACAGCTCCCAGAGAGCATCACCCCTCAGACACAACTGTCTGGCACAGCCCACATTACTGGAGGTGGCCCACACCAACTACAGCAGAGAGAGAGAGAGAGAGAGAGAGACAGACAGACGGACAGAGAGAGATTGACAGACAGGACAGACACACAGACAGAGTTAGAGAGAAACATAGTGGGAAAGGGAGTATATTGGCAACACAATGTATTGGCAAGTGGGCAACACAAACTCAGTCACGCCAATTAGTCAAATTTACATTACATTACATTTAAGTCATTTAGCAGATGCTCTTATCCAGAGCGACTTACAAATTGGTGAATTCACCTTCTGACATCCAGTGGAACAGCCACTTTACAATAGTGCATCTAAATCATTTAAGGGGGGGGTGAGAAGGATAACTTTATCCTATCCTAGGTATTCCTTGAAGAGGTGGGGTTTCAGGTGTCTCCGGAAGGTGGTGATTGACTCCGCTTGAAATGAAATTGAAATGATAGTTGAATTGAGACTTCTTGTTTTGACACAAAGTTACTTAGGGTTGCTGCACAGTACAGATCCAGTACTGTTAACCATTACCTGTGTGTAGTGTTGGCAGGTAGCATTCTCTCTGCATTGCCCACTCAAGTACATGAAGTCCCTCCCTTCCTCGAACTATGAGTCAATGACCTCAGCAAATGAAGTTGTGTCATGGGCTGAGTGATGGGTGTTCCAGCCAATGTGGCGGAGCTGTTGGTCCTGAGGACAGGGGTCTGTGTGGCAAGACTCCGCCCTCTCATGGGCAAGTAGAACCAGCTTCTCACTCCAGTCCTACAGATATGGGGAAGGGGGAGAAGACAACACACGCACATACACACACACGCACGCACGCACGCACACGCACACACACACACACACGTTTAAACTAATACAAAGGGGGACAACCTTCCATTGACTGAGGGTGACAGACCGACTTCCTCTCTTTGTGACCTGAAGGGCCCTTTTTCAGGGACACATTTTGCTTTTGAGACACTCCCCATGCCAGGCTCACCATTTGGCCTCCCATTGTTAATGTTCACTGACAATGTTTCTTCTGAAGACGCAGAGCTCTGGAAATCTATAGCCTAAAATGGATATGGTTTTTGTGCAGGGACTGATGGGGAGATCGATAAAAAGACAGACTGTGTGGAAGTATGGGAGGGAAATAAATAAATAAAGTTGGTTGTATGAGCACAGACCATGGCAGAGTGACTCTGCTGCTCGGCCAGCTGACCATAAGGTCACTGAGTATACTATCTCATCCTCATAGGCCTTAAATAGATCAACAACAGCAAGTGTGCTATCCATCACTAAAGGCCAGCACTGGCCATGTGATGGTACCTGATCTTAAACAGGACAGTCCTAAAGAAACTACACAGTCAGGATGGTGAACAGCGAACAGCCTGGGAGGCTGAAAGGGGATCTCTGCTTTCAAAGCTGTTGCACTTAGGGGAGGATTCCGGCTAAGCAAGGTGTCCTATGAGCCCTGTATTTGTATTTGTGTTTATTATGCCAAGGCAGCAGCTACTCTTCCTGGGGGTGCAGCAAAATTAAGGCAGTTATACAATTTTAAAAACATTGCATTCACAACACACTGTGCCCCCTCAGGCCCTTACTCCACCACTACCACATATCTATAATACAAAATCCATGTGTACTTGTGTGTATAGTGCATATGTTTTCGTGTGTGTGTATGTATGTGTCTGTGCCTAAGTTTGTGTTTCTTTACAGTCCTCACTGTTCCATAAGATGTATTTTTATCTGTTTTTTAAATCTAATTTTACTGCTTGCATCAGTTACTTGATATGGAATAGAGTTCCATGTAGTCATGGCTCTATGTAATAATGTGCGCCTCCCATAGTCTGTTCTGGACTTGGGGAATGTGAAGAGACCTGTATTTAACATGAGATCCTCTAAGCTTTACAGGAATGTGGTTCTGAATATTAACAGCAACACCTCCACCATTCGCATTTCTGTAAATGTTATAACCTTGTATTGCTGCCACTGTATCAAAGGTATTATCAAGAACCTTGTTTCTTAAGCTACATATGTTAACGTGGGCTATTTTGAGCACTTTTCTGGGATGCTTACTTGTTTTCATTGCTTTACTGGGAAGCTTAGCAGAAGTAGATATGCTCTTGTTTTTTATGTTAGTGCAGGGTGAGCTGCACACAGTGGACTTCCTACTAGGGCACACTGCCTCAGTGCTAACAGTATAAATCTGGTTCATAGGCACATGATTACAGCATACAATAGCTGTAGGATCAGCAGAGGCAGTTAGAGGGACATCAATTAGGTTACTTACATTGTGTCTTCCAATGCCCCTGATATAATATACATTTGCTTCAGCATTATGACAACTCAGTGTCACAATGGTAGGGATTAACTGAGCTGGGCTTTGGGTTATTAGTAAGTCATTGTCTCAACGCAACCTTGTAAATGCTGTGAAAGGATCCAGGAGCCCAAATTATTTGGGTGGATCCCATCCTCCTTATAAAACATGTTTTGTTTCCAAAAGGTATCGAAATTGTCAACAAAAGTTGAGCTCCTCTATGTCTCTCCTCTCACTATGAGAGGAGAGACATAGACACTGGTGGACTGGGATGTAGGGGGAGAGAGAAGTAAGGGGAGTTGGAGAAGGGGTCATGGGGTGTAGGGGTAAATCGGGGGTGGGGAGTAGGGGGCCAGAGGCGGGACAGTCTGGATGGGTTAGCGTCCTTTAGTCATGCCCTGGTCTGGTGAGAGGTGTGTGTCTCTAAAGTGGAGGGATCAAATGAAATCCCAACATCACACACCTATTAACATTCTCTCCTCTCCTGGCACAGAGCCGGCTACAACATAGACAGACTCACAGGGTTATGCTTAAAGACACAGTACAGTCAGAGACATGATGGGCCTGTCAGTATCAAGTATTGAGTTGGGATATCCGCCCACTAAAGAGACACAAGGCACTGAGGCAGATGAAGAACTGAGTGTCTAAACAGTGTCCCAGTAGACACATATGTAAGCATACAGTGCATTCGGAAAGTACACTGACCCCTTGACATTTTACACATTTTGTTACTTTACAGGCTTATTCTAAAATAGATTATATTGTTTTTTTCCCCACATCAATCTACACACAATACCCCCTAATGACAAAGCAAAAATAGGATTTTAGAAATGTTTGCAAATGTAACAAATATTGGTGTGAGGATATATCACTGTGTTCTTGGGGACCTTCAATGCTGCAGAAATTGTTTTGGTACCTTTCCCTAGATCTGTGCCTCGACACAATCCTGTCTCAGAGCTCTACAGACAATTCCTTCAACCCCATGGCTTGGTTTTTTACTCTGACATGCACTGTAAACTGTGGGACCTTTTTTAGACATGTGTGTGCCTTTCCAAATCATGTAGAAATCACTTGAATTTACCACAGGTGGACTCCATTCATGTTGTTGAAACAGGATGCACCTGAGCTCAATTTCGACTCTCATAGCAAAGAGTCTGAACACTTATGTAAATGAGGTATTTCTGTTTTTTATTTGTACATTTGCAAACATTTTATGAAAACCTGTTTTCTCTTTGTCATTATTGGGTATTGTGTGTAGATTGATGAGGATTTAAAAAAAAACATTTTTTAGACTAAGGCTGTAACATAACAAAAATGTGGGAAAAGTCTGAATATTTTCTGAATACACTGTATAAGCAGCATATAAACAGTGTGGATTCTTCTGTTTTGCTGATGAGGAACTGATGAGGCAGCCTCTGCTAGGACAGGGAGACGGACAGTGGCTGTCACTCATTGGCTAAGCCGTTTGACCCCGTCTCGTCTTGTGCGTGTCGAGTGGTAGCAGAATGTCTCCGCTCAGCGTTAGCTGCCCCGACAACTGCAGCCAGTTATCGTGGAGACGGCTGTCAGCACTCAGGACCCGAATGTGAAAGGGGCGTTTCCACATATGCCGTTTCACGACTGGCCCCCAAAGATGGGGTCCTGTTTCAGAGATGGGGAGAGGGGACAGAGGGGGAGGAAAGGGGAGGGAGAGGGATATCCTGGCACACACCAGTGGGATGTCATGCAAAGCTATCCGACTCCCACTCCCTCTTCAGAGAGATCTAAAAGTTAGCCAGGCCGTCAACATCCAACCGTCTCCCCATTTCACTGACCCCCGTCTCTTCTCCTTCACCATTACTACAGCCCCTACCAGTCACATCTTTCCACACCTTCTCAACGTTGCTCCTCAGAGATTCTGCCAGCCTTCCATGACCTTGAGAGGGCCTCCAACACAAACACTCTCCAGGCCACTCCTGTCCTACTGATAGCCACAGCTTACAGCCTGCCTGTGTGTACTCAGCAGAGCTCACAGCTGGTGTTTTCACCTGAATGTGTGTTATATAAAAACACCCCCCTTAGAGGGGAGCCAGAATGAGACAGCCAAACAAATCAATGTAATTTCCTCCACAGTGGCTTTGACTGGGTCCACTGACGGGGTGAAAAGAGGGGAGTTTTCATGTTGTCACCTTTTAAGTTAATCTTCATCTGGCACATCAGTGTTAATATTTAAGGGCCTTCTAAAAGGGAACACTGACCCGTTTGTCAATTATTCAACCTTGCAGTGAAGTAAGAGATCCTCAATACTCTGAAACACTAACTGGAGACATGTGTTTCAATTTATTAAGGAAAATACCTACTAAAACTCAGATGAAGGTCTTATGACTGACACATGAAAACATTGGAGAGAATACAACAGGCCCCGTGTATGGGAGTATTCATGCCATACTATAAAGATCTTGGAAAGGATGATGTTGCTTCCTGTAGGACTAACTTCATCATTAGCACTACTTCATCATCATAGGACATTTGTTGTTTGATGAATGGAGGCATGTCCAGATGTCAGGGGAGTGACAGCTAATTAAGAGTCTGTGCTAAGCCCCTTTGAGCACATTGTTCCCTCTGATGTCTCCTGGTCAAAATTATCAGCGCACGCTTTGATGCCACCAGAGGGGAGCAGGGTCACCGGGCAAGTCCCCTTCTTGAATGTTCCATTTTCACGTCACAATGCATCAGTACAAGGAATTAAGTAACTACAGGAGTGAAGCAAAGCCCAGACATAGGAATATGTTTAGTCTTACTCTGCTATGGTCCGTAAATTCAACAACTTATAGCCGAGGAATTGTTGTTGGCAAGGAGTGCAGTCCATAAAATAAGCCAAGACAGCGGAGCTTTTAATAGCAGTGACAATCAGCAGGAACACTGTTTCCCAGTCGATGTTTTCATGCCCACTCATATCTGTCTGTTAGCCGTGGGAGTCCTCAGCTAAGTGGAGACATTAAGCGGGTTGAACTTTGACCAAATGTACTGTAAATTACTTAGCTGCAGACATACACATAGCCTATACACTTTGTCTCACACATACCCAGCAGGCAAAACTTGAAATGATGTCATTACAACGAGAAAACGATTTTCTGCAATGTGTAGACGTAAAACAAACGCCTCCCTCTCCTGTCTTACACCAAAAGAAAATAACTCATTTCCATTTCTGTATTTGAAGCAAAGTACCTCCTATTGTCAGATAGGCTTCCCCAGCCCTAGGTGAACCTCCAGAGGGCATGGACTGAGTACAGAGAGAGAAGAGCCTCATTTGTGAAACTGTGTGAAGCGCTGCTCTTTTATCTCCTGAAGAGAAGAAGAAGAGGGAGAAGAGGGAGGCTGCTGCAGGGCCACACTATAATCTCTTTACCGACACAATCAGTCAGCGCTTACCCACGCCTGCTGCCCTGCCTGGGTGGAAATTCCTCAAAGAGAATCACAAACGCAGCTAAAGCCCTGAGCCTTTTAAGCGTTTATCAGTAAAGCTCCTTAATATGCTTCTTCAGCTCGCCCGGGATTCCTCCATCGGCCTTCGCAAGCAAATTACCTGTAATACCACAGTCCTGAATGCAGCATGATAATATCCTCATCCTCTTATTCTCATTACGTGTTATCAGCTATGTGCAGTTTGCTGATGCTTAGCAGCAGTCTAGGAACCCTGCTCTATCATTGGCTTTGAGAACGCAATCTATGATAAGTGACGGTTTTGGACAAAACGGCCATTAGGCCTCTAGGACATACACTATTCAACCCCACCGTTGTGTGTTTCATTATCCACTGATTGTCCTCTGTCTTCGTCTGTCCTCATGCAATGTAAGCAAAGGGAGATAAGACTGGCACAGTAATAGATGGGAACAGATATAGAGAAACTGCCCAGTGGATTATCATTGGAGGCTTGTCACACATTCGTGTTGTTTCAGGCTGCACAGTGCCCACCCACACTGATCAAATACTTATTTTCCACTGTAATGTGCAAATACATTCATTAAAAATCCTACAATGTGATTTTCTGGATTTTTTTTCTCATTTTGTCTGTCATAGTTGAAGTGTACCTATGATGAAAATTACAGGCCTCTCTCATTTTTTTTAAGTGGGAGAACTTGGACAATTGGTGGCTGACTAAATACTTTTTTTGCCCCACTGTATGTGCAATAATAGTGTATAACATGATTTTTGAATGACTACCTCATCTCTGTTCCCCATACATACAATTATCTGTGAAGTCCCTCAGTCGAGCAGCGAATTTCAAATGCAGATTCAACCACAAAGATCAGAGGTTTTCCAATGCAAAAATCTATGGCCTGAAAATAGCTGTTGAGCTATAATTAACAACACATTTGACAGAGCTTGAATAATTTTGAAAAGAATAATGGGCAAATGTTGCACAATCCAGGTGTGGAGAGCTCTTCGAGACTTACCCAGAAATACTCACTGCTGTAAACGCTGCCAAAGGTGCTTCTACAAAGTATTAAATCAAGGGTGTGAATACTTATGTAAATTAGATATGTATGTATTTAATTTTCAATAAATTCGCAAACATTTCTATAACAAAGTATTGAGATAATGTCACGTTCTGACCTTTATTTCCTTTGTTTTGTCATTATTTAGTATGGTCAGGGCGTGAGTTGGGGTGGGCAGTCTATGTTTGTTTTTTCTATGATTTGGGGATTTCTATGTTTCGGCCTAGTATGGTTCTCAATCAGAGGCAGGTGTCATTAGTTGTCTCTAATTGAGAATCATACTTAGGTAGCCTGGGTTTCAGTGTGTGTTTGTGGGTGTTTGTTTCCGTGTCTGTGTTTTTCACCACGGTACTGTTTTGGGTTTCGTTCATTCCACGTTTATTGTTTTTGTATTCAGTTGTTCATGTGTACTATTTCTTATTAAAAGAACCATGGACACTTACCACGCCGCATATTGGTCCTCCGATCCTTTTCGCCTCTCCTCTTCGGAAGAAGAGGAGGAAATCCCTTACAGATAAACTTATACTTATACTTAAACCAAATACTTATTTTCCACCATAATTTGCAAATAAATTCATTACAAAATCCTACAATGTGATTTTCTGGATTTTTTTTCTCATTTTGTCTGTCATAGTTGAAGTGTACCGATGATGACAATTACAGGCCTCTCATCTTTTTAAGTGGGAAAACTTGCACAATTGGTGGCTGACTAAATACTTTTCCAGCATCTTCACAAGGTCCTTTGCTGTTGTTCTGGGATTTATTTGCACTTTTCGCACCAAAGTATGTTCATCTCTAGGAGACAGAACGAGTCTCCTCCCATACATGAAGGGCACATTTTGGCATTTGCTGTATGATCGATGAGAAACTCCATATTGCAAATGTACGGTCGCTTACTAGACATCCGCACATTTTTGTAAAATTCGATGGCGATGGTGGTGGGCCGTGCACCGGGGCCAAATCTTCCAGGAAGTCATCGAACGAAGTCTCTAGGACATTCGGTTTCCGTTTTATAAAATGTTCAAACTTTGGTAATTTTTCCGCTGTTGTAACGGTTCTCGTCTGTCGAAGGAGAAGCGGACCAAAATGCAGCGTGGTGGTTATTCATGTTTTTTAATAAATGAACTAGACATGAAATAACGAACAAAAACAAAGAACGAATGTGAAAACCTATACAGCCTATCTGGTGAACACAAACACAGAGACAGGAACAATCACCCACGAAACACTCAAAGAATATGGCTGCCTAAATATGGTTCCAAATCAGAGACAATGATAAACACCTGCCTCTGATTGAGAACCACTCCAGACAGCCATAGACTATGCTAGATACCCCCACTAAATCCCCACTGTGCCGGTAAATTCCACCATATTGCAAATGGAATCTTATTGCAAATGTACAAAACATCACCAATCACGACATGGCCATTTCTCCTAAAAGGAAAAGACTTCGAAGACAACTTGGTGAGCATAGGTTTGGACTAACGGGCCGTTAGCCCCGAAAAAGACGGTGCCGAGGCCTCAACGCTTTTTGAGTTAAGGACATTTTTCTGGGATTAAAGGTCAAAAACGAAAATAGTCAAAGTACATGAACCTACGGTGTCAGGAAAAAGAACCAGCCATTTATCTATCGTAATTTAAGAGAAATCGTACAATGTACAATTGGTGATGCTCCAAAAAATGTTTTTTTTCCCCATAAAAAGTTAGATCCAGTTGCGGCGTGTTCAGACGAATCCGTTAAGGTGGGTTTCTGTACTTTTGTGAAATCACACACAGTCATTCAACCCTCTGTAAATCAGTCAGTTCTTAACGTAAAGACTTAAAACTCAAGATTATGTAAGAGCCTACCCCAAAGAGGATATGTGTTCACTCTCCTGTATCAACCGGAAGTGCCTTAAATTGGGGTCATAAAGGCTGTTTCGAAGGGTTAAGAAATTCAGATCTTTTCAAAACTTCATATGTGTGATTAGGCAAACCTCATGAACTTTAAATCAGTCATTTCTCCCAACAGATGTCAAAGAAAAGCTCTCTCTCACACACACACAAACAGCAAGGATGGAGTGACACAGTGCGGGGCTTAAAGACACAAAGAGCCTACAATGGCATTACCATAATCTCTAGGCTGTGCCGAGTTTAACGAGATGCCCCTCTTGACCGTAGCTCGCTCGGTCTGAGCGCAGCGACCATGAAAGAAAGTAGGCCCATAATGAAGCCTGGCCCTAAATTTCAGGTGCTTTTAGGGGACAGTGGCGGAACCATTAGGGTTAGAAGGACAATTCAACCAATGGAACGTTCCTGAGGTCCTCCCGATCTGTGCAAGCCTAACCTTGACCGTGTGGCATTAAACTTAACAGTGAAAACAGGGTGTTTACATCAAACAGTTTGCAATGACTTCTCTCCCCATAGGAATATATTGCCTGCTCCCCTAAATTCAACCTGAAGCCTATGTGGGTTATGAATGTCTTATGAACCTGTCTTCGATGACAATGCATCAGGCCACTATGAACTCCACCTGTGTTGATTCTAAGCTTCCTGGAGCAACCGGAAGTGGTTAAATTCACCATAAAGGTGTTTTTATATACCCAACCTGCAGATTGTGAAAACACTGCATTCAACCCTGTATAAATCAGTCAATTCTTAACGTAAAGACTTTAAACTCAGGATTCTGTAAAAGACTACCCCAATGAGGATAGTCCCTTAAATTGAGGTCATAGGGGCTGTTTCGAAGGGTTAAAAAAGTCAGATCTTTCCAAAACTTCATACGTGTGATTAGGCAACCCTCATGAACTGTAAATCATTAATTTCTCCCATCAGATTTCCAAGAAAAGCGCACACACACACAGCAAGGACGGAGTGACAGTGTGGGCTTAGAGACCCACAGAGCCTGCAATAGTTACCTTTGTTCAAACTATCAAAGAACCATCAGACCTGGAGCTCGGGAATTTTAGAAACCTGTTCTAGAGCTCAAGTCGATAGTGCACAGTGAGTTATGTGGCTCTAGAAGACCGAGAAACAGCCTCGTACATTTGCAATAACTTCAATTCATTTTGACCATCACGAAAATGACAACATTTAGAAAAGTCCCAGAGTCGCAAGACTAGGTGCATTGAAACCGCCTCGGCCCATAGATATGGGCCCTAAATTTTCTGTCCGATAGCTCATTCAAGGACCCCGTAGCAACGCCCGGAAAACGCTGCTATGACTCCAAATGACCGATCGAGCCGAAACTTGGGTTTCTGGGTCGCCTCAGCTAGACCTACACATAATGTCAGAACTGGACCCGCAGCTAGAACGTAACTACATGTTTTATGTTTTTAGTATGGTTTAAACCGAAGGTGCTGTACATTTTGGGCCTGCTCTGAAATATGTGATAGTTGGCTTCTAAACAAGTTGGAAAAAGTAGGTGTGGTGTCAGTTTGTATCAGTTTGGTGTCCGAATGATATCTAATTGACTGATGGACGGTGACTTGTTGGCTGACTTTTGTCCATTTGCAATATGTTTAAACAGTGTTAGACCATCACCAAATTGACATTCTGAAATCAACACCAATGAGCAATGGAGAGGAACCAGAATCACTGCCCGGCCATCCCAAGTTCAAATTCGTGATGGTAAATGCCCATTGAAACATATTGCAAATGGACAGCTGTGCGCCTGATGATTGGAATGAGTTACCAGGAGCACATTTTTAAAATGTATTTTTTTATTGCCTTTAGGGGGGTGCAAGGGGTATACTGCCCATCCAATAGCGGCGCCCCTGGTCATTTTGGACGTTTTTTAAAAATCATTAAAAAACAACAGAGTCCCACTTCTGTCTCATCATACATGACAAATAGACCATCTTGGTTGATTCATGGCTTAACATAGTGCTATATATCATTTGGGCAGTATAAATGACATTTGAACATGGTTCACTGACTTTTGGGTTTGGAAACCGACATTCTATGATCGTACATGGCAAATGGACAAAACAACCTAATTTGACACTATCAATACTTTCATATTGCATTTGGACATTTCTTATGGCATTTGGTAATGGTTCACTGACTTTTGACTTCAACTTATGACTTCCTATGAAATCATATTGCAAATGGACAAAACATGTGCCTTATTGACAAAGAAAATTAAATGACAATAAATATGACAAAAGTATGTTCATACAGTTCTTATACGTGTATAATTGACTAAAAAATCTAAAGATTATTTTTTAAACGGTCCAGAAAGCACTTTTTTAAGGGGGTGATAAGTTTTTCATTTTCTGTCTTCAAATTTTCCAAATTCGACCCTTGGGTATTGACTTGATGTGCATTGTCAAAGTGAAAATTTACCGTGGAGCGCGCTCGCCATCTATTGGATTTTTGCTGTGTGACACTTGGCATTTGCCATATGGCATTTGCAATAAGTTTTGAATGAAACAACGTCCATTTGAGTGGTATTGTACATCGTGTATATGTTTTGGGCGGTGCCAATAAGTTCCCATTCCCATTCTGTCTATTTCAGGGGGGGGGGGTATTCCCTTACTTATTGGTATGATGGCTGCGTGGTCCCATGATGTTTATACTTGCGTACTATTGTTTGAACAGATGAACGTGGTACCTTCAGGTGTTTGAAAATTGCTCCCAAGGATGAACCAGACTTGTGGAGGTCTACAATTTTTTCTGTGGTTTTGGCTGATTTCTTTTGATTTTCCCATGATGTCAAGCAAAGAGGCACTGGGTTTGAAGGTAGGCCTTGAAATATATTCACAGGTACACCTCCAATAAACTCAAATTATGTCAATTAACCTATCAGAAGCTCCTAAAGCCATGACATCATTTTCTGGAATTTTCCAAGCTGTTTAAAGCCACAGTCAACTTAGTGTATGTAAACTGTTAGTTTGAGTAGAGACAGAGAGACACCGTATGTAATCCTCCTGGTATATCTATCTCAGAGCCCCAGGGACAGATCCCAGATCCACCCCACACAGTGTTTATGGCCTTCAGCATTAACACCCTGCCAGAGACAGCACCATACAGAACAGCTGTGGTGTCAGTGTCCCTGTGACTGCAACATGCACTGTCTTCGTTAACAGACTGATATTCACTGTCTCTCACTGTTGGGAATATCAATGTTTCAACAGAAGATACCCTGTGAGAAATCTCTGGCTGGTGTCGTTGCCTTTCTTTAGTTGTTAGAGATGGGGAAATGGGGATACCCTCAGAGAGGGAGGAACTGTGACTACTTATGAGGATACGATTTCAACTGATCTGTACAGTACCTTTGGATATAATATATAGCTGTGTTATAAATCATGGATCAAATGGAGGGCCTTTACAGAGGGCTCGGTTAACCAAGAGACATACTGTGACAAACTGTAATTGGGAGCATGGGAAACAGCACAGGGGAGGGTTTCTGGCAGGGCTCTATTTCAGGTGACCTTGGTGTCCAGCAGGCAGCAGCAGCCATGTAACTCAGTGATGTGTTTCAAAGGGGCCAGCCTGCATGGCAGCACGGCAGTCGGCCGAGTTACATTTGCTTACAGCTTCTGGTAGAAGTTGCCCTTATAGAGCTAGGACCAGCCTATCCTCCCCAAGCAGACGGGCAGACAGACAAACAGACAGGCAAACTGACACACACACAAAATAAATATAATGAAAGGCAGGCAAGGCAACTAACCATTTTTTGCATGTTAGCGGCCATGGGGGTGACCCAGCTGCGCAGCCTATTGTGCTGTGTAACAATCAGAAAATGCTCCTTCAATCCAAGCCCTGGAATAAAGAAAAGCACACAATTATTTAGGACTGGTCGCCATGGCAATGGAATGCAAGTGTCTGTAAGGGGGGCAAGGGGGTTGGCTGAAAGGTCTGTTGATACAGTAGCACTCCACAACATTGGGACAGTGTATATCCACAGCCGGTACATGTGATAGGCTAAACAAATGTGTATGGCCTGTCATTGGAGAGCTAAAATGTGTATATCTCTATTCAATATATAGGCCTTGTAGCCTTACTGAGGATGTTTTTCCCAAATAGGATTCTGACAGAAATATAACAAAATCTTACAGTTTTCAAAATCCTATAGCATTCTTTATTTTATTGGGAAAGAAGAAAAATCCCATAGGTTATTTTGACTGGGGGATTAAACGTAGCATAGCATAATTTACTAATGAATGTCCAATGTTTAGCCTATATGCAAATCACATTTTTGCAATTTACAAAAGTTAAGATGGAATGTAGGAAACAGATGACAATTTACAAGTTGTATCTGCTTCAAATTAGTTGATTAGTGCATTAGGGCTCAGTTGATAGAACATGGGTTGTGGGTTCGATTCCCATGGGGGCCCAGTATGAAAATGTAATCACTCATTATGATACATCGCTCTGGATGATAGCGTAAAATGTTAGCCTATATTCACTGTAAATGAAATAACATCCTGCATTAATTAGAATAGTTTGAGGATTTTTTGCAAGAGAAGTTAATAAAAACAACCACACTTTTCTTCACATATACTGTATCGCGTGCATCGGCCACCCTGCTGTTTTCCTCTGACCAGCGCTGAGCCGAACACAGAACTGTCAACGCGTGCTCTTACCGCTCTCAGATGAATCAGCGTGGCTCGGTTTCTCCGTGATTATCCTATTGGCGTGGGTGAGGTACGGGGTCTGGAGGGTCACCATGAAAAACAGAAGCAGACACAAGGATCTCGTTAGAGACCCCATGGCTACTGAGGTAAATAGTGCCAAGTACTCTAAACTCCTTGTGGACAAGTGACTCCCTCTTTTACCCTGCTCTTCTCTCCCTCTCGTTCACTCCCACTCCCCCTCTCTCTCCCCTTCCCACGAGTTTTCAACATTTTGCAACTGTTCTTATCCACTCACGCGCACAAAGTTGGCCGCTACTCAAACTTTAGTTGAATGAACGATACACGATCTGCGATAAACCCACATGGACAACCAAACAAACATATAAAAGCTTGACTGACCTTTCAACCACACAGTGTTAAGTATCATGCAGTGGTGACCCGATGGGGCTGTTTAGGATGTTTAGCTAAAAATATATATATATATGTACAGTATCAGGCAAAATTTTGGACACACCTACTCATTCAATGGGTTTTCTTTATTTTGACTATTTTCTAAATTGTAGAAAGACATCAAAACTATGAAATAACACATATGGAATCAAGTAGTAAGCAAAAAAGTTTTAAACAAATCAAAATATATTTATATTTTATATTAATCAAAGTAGCCACCCTTTACCTTGGTGACAGCTTTGCACACCCTTGACGTTATCTCAACCAGCTTCACCTGGAATGCTTTTCCAACAGTCTTGAAAGAGTTCCCACATATGCTGAGCACTTGTTGGTTGCTTTTCCTTCACGCTGCGGTCCAACTCACCTCAATTGGGTTGAGGTCAGGTGATTGTGGAGGCTAGGTCATCTGATGCAGCACTCCATCACGGTGTGTTGGGTCATTGACCTGATGAAAAACAAATGATAGTCCCACCAAGCATGGGATGGCTTTTCACTGCAGAATGCTGTGGTAGCCATGCTGGTTAAGTGTGAAGGAGAAGCAGCTAACAAGTGCTCAGCATATGTGGGAACTCCTTCAAGACTGTTGGAAAACATTCCAGGTGAAGCTGGTTGAGAGAATGCCAAGAGTGTACAAAGCTGTCATCAAGACAAAGGTTGGCTACTTGAAAAATCTCAAATATATTTTGATTTGTTTACAACTTTTTTGGTTATTACCTGATTCCATATGTGCTATTTCATAGTGTTGATGTCTTCATATTAGAAAATAGTCAAAATAAAGAAAACCCCTTGAATGAGTAGGTGTTCCAAAACATTTGACTGGTACAATATATATATATATATATATATATATATATATATATATATATATATATATATATATATATATATATGTGTGTGTATGTTAGCTAAACAGAGCCCTATCTGCCCTGAATGACAGGTCGCCACTATAAAACACATAGGGTGTGTCTATATATGGAAAATTACACCTTAAAAAATGTCCACCGATCAATTGGCTTGACTTTTGTTCGACCAATAGTATTTTTTAGTCTGGACCATCCCTAAGGCCAATGTATACCCTATGTAAAACAATCAAGAAAACATAAATTATTAGTCAAAGGTGACTGTCAGTAGGCCTATCTGAGTGATCCCATGTGTAGTGTAGGGAAAGCTATATACAACAGTAGGCTAAATCCGTGTTAGCACAAGTCAATTACTGTAGCCTAAACTCTTTATAAACAACAGATACCGTACTTGAGAGATAGACAAGGAGTCCAAACAGAGCAGACTTCAGTGTCACTGATCCATGAGAATAACATCGCAAACTTCTTCAGAGTCACAATGAAAATATTTATGTTTCACTGAAGGCCACAGACATGTGTGTGTGTGTGTGTGTGTGTGTGTGTGTGTGTGCGTGCGTGCGTGCGTGCGTGCGTGCGTGTGTGTGCGTGCGTGTGTGTGTGTGTGTGTGTGTGTGTGTGTGTGTGTGTGGATTTGATGAGACTGGGCTACCAATGACTGCCATTACAGTCCTGACTATGGCATTCATTTGGAGAAATCTGCACCGCTTGTCCTATTTTCTCAGTATAGGTAACTACAGTGATTGCAGGGTGTAGCGCTGAAAGAAATAGCTCAGTCTGCCTTTATGCAATAGTGGGTAACACTGTGAGAGAGACCAAATAATCCGAGGTTTTCCTATGCCAGCTCTATACAACTAATCTCTGCAAACAGTACAACTAGAGAACGAGAGAAGTTTCAATAATCAGGGATGCTCACACACCATGAGGAGAAATCTCACCCATCTTTTCAGGAATCCTTTATTACATAGTGGTCTACTACAGCAGTAGATCCCACAAAGTCAAAAAGACAATATAATCACCACAGTGAAACCATGAAACATCTGCTGAACAGAAGTTCTGAGTTCTGATGCCCAATCATTCTCCATCATCACATCAAAACCCCAACTTTACTAACTACACCCCGCTGCACAACACACAAAAACATCAAATGTCTTGACCATCAGTAGCAAATAATATGCATAAATGTGACCAAAAATGACATTTCACAATAAATCCCTCCAAACATGAGTCTTCTCAAGACTCTGTGACTTAATTTGAGGGTTCATACTGTATGTGTATGTTCCCCACAGAAACTGAAGGACAGGGGGTAGGGGGTGTGTATTGGGGAACCAGTTTCAACAGAACCTCAACTAGCTGTACTGTTCTGCTTCTTGTTACAGAAGGATCTCACAGTATTGAGAGCCATCTCGTGTTTCTCTATTAAATTCTCAAAGATATAAAAGAACAGACATTGTGGAGTGAGACCCCCATGCAGTGAGGCACCAATCAGTCACGAACCACCCACTGGTCATGAGCTATCGATTCTACATGCGGCTCTCATCCCATTATCCTCTCATAGTGACATCACCTACTAGGATTAGGGAAGGTACTGTAGTAGCGCCGAGTCACCTCAGTGAGTAGGACAGAGATTCAGACATGGGGGTGATGCTTATATCACATCCTGGGCCTAGTGAAGGGCTTACAGTAGGATGGGGTACTGCACATGGGGGAGTAGGTGGGTGGGTGGTAGTGGGGAAGTTACTGTTGTGTGACTGTTGTCTTCAGTGCTGTCCTGGGGGATTTGAGACCATCATGTCAATGAGTCGTGAAAGAGACAGAGCTTTAACCCAAGAGGATGGGTGCAGAGGTCCCTGTGATGAGTGATGCAGAACCACAAGCCCTGGAATAGAATGGAATGCAGAAGGGATACATGTGTATCATAATGGACAGTGGGAGAGAACTATAGCTGAGCAAGCAGAAAAGAAAGGAGCAGTAAAGTAGAGGTCAGTAAATGCAGTAGAGTTCAGTGCAGTCACATTGGGTCTATACTACGTGGGTGGGTGGTTGAGAGGGAGGAGAGCTACAGGTGGAATCAGATCTAACTCACTGACAGGTCTGTGATGGCCCCAGCGTGGGGAATGAAACAGGACTCCTGATGCTTCAGCAGTTGGTGATTTACTATCTGGATCTGATTATGGCATGAGAATGTTTTTATGATATGAGAATGTTCACCAGGCTGGGGGTACGACAGAACAACTAACCGTAGCTATACTTCCATGGTAGTGATGGTGTTAGGTGTGTTCTGCTGGGTAGATGAGAACATAACCATTGAATTAGATGATGGCAAGGTGATGGACACTTACTCCCTGCAGAGGGCACACCTTCCCCACTTTCTATGCTTATTCAACAGTACGCTTTTTCTCTCAGGATATCTGCCATTCAAGATAACAGAAAAACACATTGAAACAAAGACTCATTGTCCATTAGGCTACTGTAATTACCTGGTAATAAGCACAAGGCTGAGTTAATTCAACAAAATGTGTGCTGCTCAAGTAGGTTATATGTAATTCCTGTGTTACATAGTTATTTCCCTAATGAAAGATGGGTTTACATTTCCTCGTAAATCATGAGAAGATGCAACCTGTATGAGTTGTGTCTCACATCACCCTTCTTGTTACCTTCCCACAGTGCCCACTGCCCAGTGGAGCTTGCCTCAATCCATCCAAGCTTCCTGATAAATTTGTTTTTCTCTTCAGTTTACAAATTCCACATCTGAGAGGCTTTCATATGAGGGAGGAAATTTGCCATGTGCCTTCCAAAAATAAATACACATGCCTACGCAATGGTTATTTTGTCAAATGTGGTCAACAGGTCTTCTAGTCCCATAACCTGATTAGTTCTCAAAGAGTAAACCCTACATTCCATAAAGTTTCGCTTTGGCATCTTGTCTGACATGTGAATTAATTAATAGCATTTCTCACAAATACCACTGAGGTGCTTATAAGCGCATTTTACACACTGGAAATTCACTGTACCAAGAAGATATCCAACCCAGAGTGCTTCGGGACTGAGTGTATTCGCAGTACAGGATTAACGGAAAATGATTTGGATGCACACTGTCATTGTGTTCCTGTGTCTTTGTCCAATCCCCGCTGCATTTGGGCAGGTGTGTGTCCTGCGGTTGTCAGTGTCATGAGGGCACCTTGGCCACTATTAAGAGACAACATATGGTGTTCCTTGGTTTTATTTTGCACAGCTGCTTGGTCCAAACAAAAATGTAACTGATTTAAAAGCACGTAATCACACTACATATCACAGAGTGATATGTAAAATCTAAGTAAATTACTGTATTTGATATGATCATGGGTTACAATTATAATCTCATTGAGTGTGTTATGATTCAATGTAGGCTATTGTGGTTTCTGATGTGTTTAGGTAGTCCATTAATGTAATAAACTCAGAAAACATTTCCAGACCAATTACAGTTTTTTTCGATTGCTAAACGACAGTGGACACAACTGGAGTCACATGTGCAAAACTCTAACTACAGTCTGCACAGCAGCAGTTCATGTGTACCAAACTCTAGTTCATTTTTCATTGCTTGAACACAGTTTTCAAAACTCTACACACTTATCCCATGACTTTAACCACAACCTGCACAACACTGTGGATTTACAGCACTTTGTTCAAATGCTAACACACTGCTGTCAAAACTGTGAACCACACATTCAAAACGGAATAGATTTCAGCCGATTGCAATTTCAGCTGAAAGGCTAAGCAGGTGTCTTGTTTTAGACTTGTTAGTGAACACACACACATATTACAGTATATATAGGTAGAGCTCAGAAAGACTCATTTTGGAAATGGAACAAGGAAGATGGGTTCGTGGAGGGAGAAGGGTGGCAGGGAGAGGGCGGATGCGTGGAGGAAGACAAAGAAGACAAAGAGCTGTTATTTCAGATGAAATAAGGGCTACACTTATAGGCCATGTCGTGAACCATGGTCTCTCATTGAGAGAGGCAGGGTTGAGGGTGCAACCCAATCTGCAAAGATCCACAGTGGCATCTGTAATGCGAATTTTCCATCATACAAACAGGTGAGAGTTACATCCTTACAGTAAATGAAAACATTACAGGAATGTATTTTGTATTGCAATTATAGAATATTTACACAGATATATATTACAGTAAGTTTGACTGTAAAATATATTTTTACAACAGGACCCAAAGGCTGCCCCCAACAGCGGGAAGAGGAAAAATATTTTTCAGATGCGCAGGAAAATGCTATTGTTGACATGGTTGTTGTCAGCAATGCAATAAAACTGCGGGAGATTCAAGATAGAGTGCTGGCTGATAATGATATATTTGAAAATGTTAATTCTGTCAGCACAACAACTATTGGTCGAGTCCTAAAGAAACACCAAGTTACAATGAAACAGTTTATACACTGTACCGTTCGAGAGAAACAGTGAACGGGTAAAAGAGCAAAGATACCAATATGTCCAGGTAAGACATCTGAGGTTACGTACACAGCTATAAAAAATAGTTACAGTAAAAAAAAAACACTTGCATTTCTACAGTAAAACTGTGCACTTACTGTTTTTCATAGAGTAATGGAGGTGGAAGCACTGGAAAGACCACATTCATTTGTATTTACCAATGAAGCTGGATTTAACCTTGCCAAAACACGGCGCAGAGGAAGGAATGTTATAGGTCAAAGGGCCACTGTGGAGGTTCCAGGCCAAAGGGGGGGAAATATCACCATGTGTGCTGCAATGGCCAATGATGGTTTGCTTCTCAACACACCACTCATTGGCCCATACAACACAGAAAGGCTTATAGCTTTCCTAGAACAGCTCTATGCTCAGCTAGTGCCAGCAGAACAGGGGGAGCCAGTAAGAAACCCCCAAGTTTTTGTCATAGTTTGCGATAACGTTGCTTTTCACCACTCTGCAGCTGTCACAGATTGGTTTGCAGCACATCACAGATTTATGGTTTTGTACTTGCATATTCACCCTTCCTCAACCCAATAGAGGAGTTTTTCTCTGTCTGGAGGTGGAAAGTGTTTGGTCACCACCCACATGACCAAATGTCTCTTTTGGAAGCCATGCGTGCCGGATGTGAGGACATGAGTCCAGAGGACTGCCAGGGATGGATAAGGCACTCCAGAAGGTTCTTCCCCAGGTGCATGGCAAGAGAAAACATTAGATGTGATGTTGAAGAAAACCTGTGGCCTGATGCTAGAGAGAGGCAGGATTAGCCCCTCAATTATTTGTTCGAATTACAAACAAATAATGTACTTTTAGTTTGTACCTTTTTTTTCTCATTACTGTAATTCCGTAAATTACTACAGACTATTGAAGCAAACTGCTAATTTTCATTTACCTTAAAGAATTGTTATGTTCTAAAAAATTTAATAAATCATGTGAAAGAATGTCACTCTTTTCTTTGAAGAAAATATTACTTTGTATGAAGTCACTGAAATTGTTCAAACTGTAAAGATGAAAAGTTTGTATTTTCTGTATTGGTGTTTGATGCTAGTGTTTTTACTCTCAGTGTGTTCTGAGTGACAGTGTGTGTTATCTCAGTGAGGGTTGTGCATAGTGTTTGGCTGCACTGAGCGTGTTTTGAGCCATGTGTTAAGAGTTGTGTTGCTTGGAATGAGTTTTGCAGGTGATGTAAACTGTTTAGCTCAGGTGACTGTTGGTAGTGCAGACTGTAGTTAGAGTTTTGCACATGTGACTCCAGTTGTGCCCAC
The DNA here is from genome assembly GCF_036934945.1 of Oncorhynchus masou masou. NCBI lineage: Eukaryota > Metazoa > Chordata > Actinopteri > Salmoniformes > Salmonidae > Oncorhynchus > Oncorhynchus masou. Next base: position 31,397,564 of record NC_088213.1, read on the forward strand.
TGTCGTTTAGCAATCAAAAAAAACTGTAATGATCAAATATACAGTATCCTCGGGACATAGTTAAAATTCTTGCCATTATCTGTAATGACCTGAAAAGACTGTGGGTAAATATCACACAAGATTAACAACTGAGAAAATAGACCTGAGAGAAAGGTTGTCTGAATGCTCTTTTCATGGACAGGCTTTATTTCAACATCTAACACTGAGCAATGCAGCATTGATGTCTGGGTGTTGTTGAAGGTCCAAACGCATCAAGCTGAAGTGACAATCTCTTGTCAAAGTCAGGAGCCTGCATGTCCAGCTATAAGGTCATTATCCATGCATCATGACATGGACAGATACCCATTGATAGAATTGGTGTTTGGTCAACCTCAATTCCCAGGCAAGCTGCACAAACAATTACTAAGGCCCCTTGATGCATGTTCACACACCGAGAGGCCCATCACTATGAATAGACCTATGAACACCTCTGACGTATTTCAACACAAAACTGCTAAACCTATCTACCTTGTCAAAGGGCAAGGGTCTATATTACAGCAGGCTGGTGTGTGTGTGTGTGTGTGTGTGTGTGTGTGTGTGTGTGTGTGTGTGTGTGTGTGTGTGTGTGTGTGTGTGTGTGTGTGTGTGTGTGTGTGTGTGTGTGTGTGTGTGTGTGTGTGTGTGTGTGTGTGTGTGTGTGTGTGTGTGTGTGTGTGTGTGTGTGTGTGTGCTATGCTGTACTCTCTGTTGTTCAGTTAGAAATTAATGTGGAATGTCAAATTGGGACTCAAGTTTTTGTCCACGTTTGGTTAAGATCATGACGTACTGTGTGGTAATGAGCTGTGTGTATGAGGAGTCTGTTCAGGTCTCATTAGTGATCTTTGGCTTGTTCTTGTCATGGCACAACTCACACTGAACTGAAGCCATGCAGTGATTACATAATTGAACAAGGTCAGCCAGAGTATTATTAGCTACAGGACACTTTTACTGTTATGCAAAAACATTCTGCATCACAGAATTCACTTAGAACAATCTAGAATCCTTGGATTAGATCACCATGCTACTTTGGCCTTCATCATTGCACTGCACACCTCTCGATTCAAAGAGCAGCTCAGAACTTACTGAAGGAGACTATAGGTATGTTACCTAGGCACACCAAGATAATGTCACAGACACATGAAATGCAAATGCATGAAATGTTTTGCAGCGGAGGCAGAAAAAGGACATTATCGCTGGGGCACACAAACAGCAGCCTTTCCCTCCCTCCCTCCCTCCCTCCCTCCTTCCCTTCCTCCCTCCCTCCCTCCCTCCCTCTGTCCTGACTGATGTCGCTCCAGCAGAATAGCTCCCTGCTCCAGTTTCAATCAGCCAGGTGTTTTCACAGGATGACCAAATATTTACTTTTCTTACATAACTTCTGCCAGATGAAAACACTAATTGGCTTTCTGAAAACATCCATGAGCGGACAGAGAGGAGGAGTCGGGAGAGAGTTGAAGTTTAGGGAAAATATACTACTTACACTCCCTGATTTTCTCAGCCAATGGGAGGAGAGGCTGTGCCTCATACACAGGTGATGTTTACCCTCTGGGTGTTTATGCCACACCATCTGAACCCAAACAGCCTCTCCAACCTACAGTACACCCACCCCTGCATCAAACAATGGACGCTATGAGCAAGCAACAATTCTTTCTGCCTCCAAGGAGATCATTCCACTGACTGTCAGAACTTCCACACACTTCTGGGCTGAAGAGATAGAACAGCAGAGATAGGCTGGGATATGAGAAAAGACAGAATAGAAGGGGGTTTAGTGTGATGGGAATCTGTTATGAGAATGAGTCCAAATAGGATTGGAGCCACTCTTTCTCTCATGGAGTGTGTCTTTAGTGTTTCACAGCAACCCCTTTAGACCGTACAGGAGGCCTACAGGACTTCTCTCTAGCACCATCAAGTAACACCACCAGGGGCATAAGCACGCAACCTCCAAAACATAAAACTACTACCACTAGAGAACAACACACTTTGCACAAAGGCAAAAGCCTACCAACACTGGTGGTAGGGGTTGTTGAGATGCCCATGCGTGCTCAGAACTCTTGGTTAACATGTAGGGCAGACAACCAGGGGGATGATGTCGCCGCTCAATTGATACAGTCACCATTAACCACATTGACTAGGCTGCCTACTGTGGACAGTGAGATTAAAAACATGACCATCTGAGTGCTGATGTAGTGTTGAAGCAGATATGTCTACTCTGATGTCTCTCCTCTGGTCTCCCCATAAACTCAGACCAGTGACCGTTTTAGCAACTGTTATGTACTGTACACTACATTCTTTACCTTTCAGTACTATCTTAGGAAAACCCCTCGAATACTTTCTAAATGCAGTAACAAACCACTTCATGTGGCTCACCAGCTGCTAGTTTATCATTCATAACTCAAGCCAATGTACATTAACTTGTTGTTGTTGGTGAGGTCATTTCTCTGTTCTGTCCAGTGATTAAGTTGCGAGGACATTTGCCTTTGCAGTGTATGTGTAATGAACACGATGGAAGACAAAGAGCTGGTTTCAAGCGCAGGGCGCAGCAGGTGTTTATTTGTAAAGGACCACAGGAGAAGGCAGGTAGCTGGGTCCAGGGGCAAGCAGGTGGTCATACACAGGGGGTCCTAAGGCAACAGGACAGGCAGGGAACAGGCTAGTAACTTCATCCGGGAGATCAGGCAGTAGGTTGATAACAGGAAATCCGATAAAGTACAGGCAGGGAATAGACAAAAGGCATCGTTAGTGAGGCAGGAAAAAAACTATCATACACAGGAGCATTAAAGTTTGGGAAAACCAGAGCTCCCAATAGAAGTGTGTCACAAAACAAACAATACCTCACAATGATGGGGTGCAAAGACCTAAATAGTGTAGGATAATGACATACAGGTGTGTGAACAGATGATCAGAATTTAGGTGATTGGCATCTGGAACCTGAGCTGCGTTCAGGGGCTTTATGTGTCTGAGAGTGTGAGCTGGAAAGTGAGCTGCGTTCAGGGGATCTACGTGTTTGAGAGTGGGAGTTGGAAGCAGACGTTACAGAATGTGGTCTGTACAACTGTGTGATGTCAAATTCTAGGAAGCTAATGTAAGAGTTAGTTCTGCCTCCATCCTCTGACTAAGTCACCTGTGTCTCATGGTCCCTGACTTGAGTTTAAATTAGGCAGTCATCTATCAACTGTAACTGCATTTCACTAGGCTACACAGAGAACATTCATTGCCTATGTCAGTATAGGAAAAATAAGCTTGCATGCTCCTCAATGTTTTAATGGATCTTACAAACCCATGTTTGTAACCTGCCCCTTTGCTAAAATGCAGTTAAGATCTTCCTAAATTACGGCTTTTTAAAATACAGTAACTCTGCAAATGAATTGCCTTTTGGGGATGACTCTCTTGTCAAGTTATCCCTGTATAGCCCTCTTTAACTGTTCCACTGCCCCTGGCTTCCCCTGTTTCTGTTGGACAAAAAAGTGTTCACCTGCTTACCATGCCCTGTCCCTGTAGGACTGTCTCAGCAGGCAGGACATGCAGAGCTCCCTAAAGCAGGTCCAGAAGCTGCTGTCGACCCAGGCTGCATACCTTCAGAGCCTCCGCACCCTGAGGAAGAAATTCAACTTGCTACAGAACACCAAACAGTCTGGCAAAGTAAACAATGGTAAGTCTGCACACAGCCCAAACATCAGTCAAAGACGCAACATGCAACATGCTTAAATTAGATTTCTTCATGTTCTTTTTAAGTACACTGAAATGCCTAAAATGGCTTTTAGTAGGCCTGCTGCTTTTTATTTTATAATCCAAAAAACACCAGTTGCAAGAATGTGAAGGTTTGTATTACTAATGTTTCTGCTATTGTTGTCAACCTCATGAACGAGAACCAATCGTGATTCAGTAAGTTGTGTAGGCCTACACACAGCACAGCCGGACCGAGTCGTCCTGGTAAAACTGCTATTAGCAGCGTCACGCTGCGTTCTAAAAATGTTAACTCTGGTGGATTGTTATTCCTTTGCTACTACTGGTATGTAATTTGACATTTGGTGGTTAGCGGTAGGTAGAAATGTTAAATTGAGCTCCTATGGACCTATGGCTGGAGAGTTAAGTCTTGGCTTATGTCCCCCTACCAACCGCCCCCCACCGCTTTACAGATACCTGTCTAAAGCTGGACACGCCTGCCAACAGCAGGAAGTTGGGGAAGGCGCAGAACCCAGGTCACGAGGTTCACTTCCTGTGTGATGCGGGTTATGAGTTGGTGGGAGCAGAGAGCAGGATGTGTCAGGAGAGCCTCACCTGGAGCGGCCAGCAGCCCACCTGCAGCAGTGAGTAACCCTACCATCTGCTACAGATTACCCTACCCCTAATCCACACCTTAACCATTAGTGAGATTAACACATATCTGACGTGATATCACTATATTTTGTCAACTACCATCTACTTCTCTGGCTCCTGTCAGGTGTCCCCCCCCCTTATCTTCTCCTTTCCTCTTCTCTGTCCCGTCACTCATCTATTTATCTTCCCTATCATCTCTCTCACGTCCTTGTCACCATCCACTTTGTGCCCCATATTTTTTATTTATCTCTCTTTCCCTCATTTTAAACTTCATGCATATTACTAACATTTATCTAGATAAGGTGGCTTGCATCCATATGCGTTTCATTATCACATTTCCTTTTTATGTATTTTCATGGCCATCCAGAATGGGTTATTGAATCCAGTGACTGTGACACATAGTGATAGCAGCCCTCTGTCTTGACAGCTCGCTAACATTTAGATAACGCTTCAAAGACGTTCTGAGACTAAAAGTCAGGCCATCCCTTTCGCTCCAGTTAGGTCGAGTACTCACACGCACATTCATGCTCACGCACGCAAGTGTGTGCATGCACGCACACACACACACACACACACATACAGAGAGAAGGAGCTTTTCTCTTTTGGTTCATGCATCAGAGCTATAAGGTTCCACCTGTGCTTGTCAGCGAGTTAGCGAGCCAACATTTACATCAGGGCTAATATTACTTCATTCTCCTCTCTTGACTAATCCCTTACTCCTCCTGTCTTTCCTCAGACATAAATGAGTGTGCCTCTTCTCCCTGTCTGAATTGGGGGACGTGTGTGGATGAGATGAACCAGTTCTCCTGCACGTGTACCAAAGCCTGGGCCGGAGCCACCTGGCAGAGCCCTGTGCCAACATGTAGGTAGAGATGCTTAAGCAATAAGGCCCAAAGGGGTGTGGTATATTGGCTAGTATATCATGGTTAAGGGCTGTTCTTATGCACGGCTGTTCTTATGCACAACGTGAAGTGCCTGGACTCATCCCTTAGCAGTGGTATATTGGCCATATACAACAAAACCCTTGAGGTGCCTTATTGTGATTATAAACTGGAACCAGAACTTACAGACCTATATATATCTCTATGCTATGGCTAACTAGTAGCAACAACACACAAGGGCCAGACACCGAGGGAGACCCAGGTCCACTCCCTCTCACTTGTTCTAGCTGGCTGGGCTATCATACACACTCAGGGCTCCAGGCAGAGCCTGCGCCTCAATAAGGGCCAGTTTGGTTTTGTTTCTCTTTGTCTGTTTGTTTCATTTCTCCCCCATGTGTACAGTAAACTGCTGTAGGTGAGAGCCACACACAGAGTAATGGGGATTTGGATGGACTTTGACCATGACTAACACTGCTTGCACTGTGTGGGAGCCTTCTATAAGTCTATCATCCCACTCACACACAGCCCACTGATAGAGGGCTGCATGGTGCAATGGATGTGAACACTGAGGTCAGGATATGTTGGGAAACTACAGTGTTGCATGACGGTTTAATTTCATTTAAAAAAAGGTTTCATGTAACCTAACATAAGTTGCAAGTCAGTCTAAAACAGGTGTTGTAGTACTCGAGACCGTCAGCCCACCTCACAGCTTTCATGCCACGCAGCCAGGTCAATCAAGGTGTAGATGGAGGATCACCAGATCAAGACCTTGTCATGGACAGGGCCAATCTCCCTGAACCCCATTGAAAACCTCTGAAATGTGATCAAGAGGAAGCAGGATGGTCACAAGCCACCAAACAAAGCCAAGCTGCTTGAATTTCAATGTGAAAGACTGGTGGAGAGCATGCCAAGATGCATGAAAGCTGTGATTGAAAATAAGGTGTATTCCATATTATTATATGAAATATTGATTTCTGAACTCTTCCGAAGTTAAAACATTAGTATTGTGTTTAAAAATGAATATGAACTTATTTTCTTTGCATTATTTGAGGTCTGACAACACTATCATTTTTGTTATTTTGACATTTTCTGCAAATAAATCCTCTAAATGATGACTATTTTTATTTGGGGGAAATCTTGTCAGTTTATAGAATAAAATAACAAATTAAATTTTTTATAATTTTATAAATTTAAAAATAAATTAACACATACCTAATAAATAGTAAAAAGCAGAGAAACTGATCATTTTGCAGTGAGCTGTATATTCACATGTGCGCAGCACACACAGCCTAGTTTCAGCAGAATGTCATCTGCAAGCAGCAAGAGTGCACAGCTCTCAACTGTTTTTTTGGCATAGAGCAGCTCACAGAAAAATGACATTGATAGCCAGTAGGGTAGTTGGGAATTCCTTTTCAATGTATGAGATCTACCAGTAAATGCTAACTAAGGCAACAATGGGTATGCAAACAAGGTATTAAAAAGGTCTGGTCCAAAGTCAGAAGGGAATTCAGTTATCATGCCCTGTTTGCATCAGTGGCGTAGGCATAGGTGGGCCTGGGTGGACACGGGCCTACCCACTGGGGAGCCAGAACCACCCAATCAGATTGAGCAAAAACAGAAAAATAATACCTTATTATTACAAAAATACTCATTTATATTTTCAGACCTCCAAAAGGGTCTCCTGATGTGGTTTAAGCATTGTTGTGGACCTAGAACGTCACATTGTTGTGGACCTAGAACGTCACATTGTTGTGGACCTAGAACGTCACATTGTTGTGGACCTAGAACGTCACATTGTTGTGGACCTAGAACGTCACATTGTTGTGGACCTAGAACGTCACATTGTTGTGGACCTAGAACGTCACATTGTTGTGGACCTAGAACGTCACATTGAACCTAGAACGTCACATTGTTGTGGACCTAGAACGTCACATTGTTGTGGACCTAGAACGTCACATTGTTGTGGACCTAGAACGTCACATTGTTGTGGACCTAGAACGTCACATTGTTGTGGACCTAGAACGTCACATTGTTGTGGACCTAGAACGTCACCTTTTTGTTTTTCTATTTTTTAAAAGGGGTGTGATTTAGAGTGCAATTCTAATAAACTGAAAACATAAGATATTTTCCTTTGCTGGGCAGACCATTTGAGATTTTTTTTGCAAAATGTGAGTGTACCCACTGACATAGTAAGACAGTGGGTTCCAATCATAAGAATACTAAAAGACAACCATTAGGCTCAGCATTTCTTAATCGAAATGTACAAATATTACTTTCCATTGCAAAAAAAACATTTCACGTTTAGCACGCAAAGTAACAGTTGACGTAAAGTTTAAATGCAACAACGTTTCACACACAAGTTATTTTCAAAGAGATGGCTAACAACGGCAAGCGAGCTGAAATAAAATAAACACAGTTCCACTCAGTAGATGAGGATAAATTTAAACTTACTCAAGAAGTTATTCTTGAAAAGGGAGAAGCTAACAAATTAGTAACAACATCCTCTTCTATAACACCTGCTGCAGCCGCTACAAACTAGATTTTTTTTAAAGATAGGAAAACTACTATTGTGTAGCTAGTTATCTAGCTTCTGATGGCCTACCCAATGGTTGATTTAGCTAGCTAGATTTATCTCCCCAGAGAACAACAAAGAAACATCCTGATTGGATCTTTTTTCTCTTCAGTATTAACCCTTTCCTTTCCAACAAAAACTGAAGTGATTTAAATCAGGACGCCATTGAAAATAATATTATTATTGTTCTAATAGTTATTTTATAAATCCATTAGCCCTTCTCTGAAGCTACATAAGATCAATTCTTCCCCACTGTGTTTGGGTTAGTAATCATTTGTAGAGTGGCTCTATTTTCCCTCAGCCAGCATTTTCTTCACCATTCTGAATGTCTAAAGAATCCATATGTTGTTCTGAAATATCATCACAGAAATACTGGACATTTTGAACTGTTATTATGGTGGCGATTGACAAAATTACAATCTTGGTCTTGACTCGGTCTCGTACCCCTTGTCCCCCTCCGGTCTTGGTCTTGGCCTAGTCTCGTACGCCTTGTCCCCCTCCGGTCTTGGTCTTGGCCTAGTCTCGTACCCCTTGTCCCCCTCCGGTCTTGGTCTTGAATCGGTCTCGTACCCCTTGTCCCCCTCCGGTCTTGGTCTTGGCCTAGTCTCGTACCCCTTGTCCCCCTCCGGTCTTGGTCTTGACTCGGTCTCGTACCCCTTGTCCCCCTCCGGTCTTGGTCTTGACTCGGTCTCGTACCCCTTGTCCCCCTCTGGTCTTGGTCTTGACTCGGTCTCGTACCCCTTGTCCCCCTCTGATCTTGGTCTTGACTCGGTCTCGTACCCCTTGTCCCCCCCGGTCTTGGTCTTGACTCAGTCTCGTACCCCTTGTCCCCCTCCGGTCTTGGTCTTGACTCGGTCTCGTACCCCTTGTCCCCCTCCAGTCTTGGTCTTGACTCGGACGAGATTTGCTCCTATCTTGGTCATGAATTGATCTCGCTTTAGGTGGTCTCAAACACAACACTGGTCCAAACACTGGTTACCCTGTGAACCAATAGTTAATTTGTTAGTTACTCTTGGTTCACATGGTAACCATAGTGTTTTATAAATAAATTAACTGCACTGTACCAATTTGAAGATGGAGATGTTTAGATGGCCATGCCCTCAGACTGCAGTCAGAAACCGCCATATCAATGAGAATCAACCTTAATTTCACGCTTCTCCTCATTCCTCTCTCTTTTTCTCCCTCTTTCTTTTTCCTCCAGTCTTTGTCACCATGATGAACACCTCGTCTGCCACCTCCTCTGTGGCTGCTGCCATCTCTCCCCCGGCTGTGACTGTTTGTCCGTTTCTCCATCCATCTTACTGTGCGCATGTCCAGGGCACCACCCACTGCACCTGTGACCCCGGATACACCATCTCTGGGCGTGACGGCACCACTTGCAAAGGTATACTGCAAACAGCTACCATTGCTATGGTAACATCAAAAGACACACAGTCTGTAATGTTATATACTGTAACTGACATCAATGGCAATTTTAACTGTGTGTGTGTCTTTCAGACATTGATGAGTGTGAGTTGTTCCACATGGGTCAGGCTGGCCGGCTGTGTTTACATGCCTGTGTTAACACCCCTGGAGGCTACCGCTGTAACTGTCCTGCTGGATACAATGTCACCTGCGACGGACACAACTGCAAAGGTGAAAGGAGACCACACGCTGTACCAAAGTCTCAAATGCTCCCGCAGCGCTGAACACAGACACTCACACACACCATCAAATCCTTTGGCTCAAAACATGCCAGTTATGCCAGATGAATACTAAACATTTGAATAGTCTACCACAACGAGAAAGAAGATCATTTGGCTGAAGGATAATGAATGTTTCCTATTATTTCCTATCCATTGTATCTGTAATTCCATGCAATTCTGTTATCCACTGGCTGAATAATTAAACAAACCATACATCAGGTCTGAATAAATGTTTGTTTTTGTAGACAATTACAATAAATCAGTTATTTCTCTGTCTCGCTCTATTTTCTCTCCGTCTCTTTATCTGTCCCTCACTTTTACACATATTATTCTCCCTCTCTCTCCCTGGCCTGTAGATGTAGATGAGTGTGCCACCAGACTGAATAACTGCACCCGGGACCAGATGTGTATAAACACCTACGGAGGGTTCCAGTGTGTACGTGTGGACTGCTCCCGCATACAAAACGCCACCTACAGCAAAACCTCACCCCTGTGAATACCTCCTCTTATAGTTCATCAAGAAAATATTTGATAACTATTTTTATCAGTCTCTTGCAATAATCCTTCTTAATGCCTATATCCTTCCCCGTTCCCCAGGTGTTGTGAGTGTAACCCCTGCTCTGTGGACAACAAGGTGTGCTCTCAGGCCCCTAACTCCATCTCCCACCACTACCTGTCTGTCGTATCCAACCTGTCAGCACCACGCACCATGTTCCATGTGTCGACCCTCCGCCTCATGGGCGACACACTGTGTTTTTCCCTGCTGGGCCGCGGGCAGGCCCGACGCCACTTCACGGTGCAGCGGTCAGACCGACAGACAGGCCAGCTGGTGCTGGGGAGCCCGGTGCAAGGCCCTGCTACACTGGAGGCAGAGGTGGAGATGACTGAGCTGGAGAAAGGGGTCCAGCTGGGGTGGTACATCACCAAGATCACCATGTTCATCTCCCAGTACGAGTTCTAGAGGGAGAGAGAAAGGGAGGGGTGTGAGTTGAGGGAACCCAGCTGGAGTTGGATGGAGAATGGAGGGAAGAAAGTGGATATGGTGAAATGGGGGGTGGGTATGGAGAGGATTTCAAGGAGACAATAGTTTAAATAAGAGTTTGGACGAAGGGCCGTTGGCAGAGGGGTGCGTGAAAGGGTACTGTGGTAAGAGTTTTGGAGTGGGGCAGTGGCTAGGGGGCTGGGAGTGGGGTAGAGAGGGTTGAGGCACTAATTCCTAAGGATCAAAGGGGGACTAAAAGGAGGGGAAGAGGGAGTCTAAGTTGAGTCGAGACATACAGGTAAGGCAGGAACGGATGCATTTGGTAGAGTTGTATCAATTCTAATGACAGAAAGGGAAGGGTTCAGTTAAGGTTTAGGGGTGTGCAAAATTAGGGATGGGGACAAGGGGTCAAAGACATGAAAATTAGAAAACGGCCACTTGTGGTGGAGATTGAATGTTTCCTCACTGTAGCAGAGAGAGTGAGAGAGTGCTGGGCTTGTAAATACGAGCTCCTTAACTGGTTTTATTGTTTTACATCCAACATATGACAATCAATATCTGTAAGATGAGAAAACATGAAGCTACACATTGACCATCCTTTATTTCCTAGTCTTGTGTTAAACTTATTTTGATACACAGTTGAAGTCTGAAGTTTACATACACTTAGGTTGGAGTCATTAAAACTCGTATTTCAACCACTCCACAAATTTCTTGAAAACAAACTAGTTTTGGCAAGTCGGTTAGGACATCTACTTTGTGCATGACACAAGTAATATTTCCAACAATTGTTTACAGACAGATTATTTCACTTATAGTTCACTGTATCACAATTCCAGTGGGTCAGAAGTTTACATACACCAAGTTGACTGTGCCTTTAAACACCTTGGAAAATTCCAGAAAATGATGTCATGACTTTAGAAGCTTCTGATAGGCTAACTGACACCATTTGAGTCAATTAGAGGTGTACCTGTGGATGTATTTGAAGGCCTACCTTCAAACGCAGTGCATCTTTGCTTGACATCATGGAAAAATCAAAAGCAATCAGCCAAGACCTCCACAAGTGTGGTTCATCCTTGGGAGCAATTTCCAAAAGCCTAAAGGTACCACATTCATCTGTACAAACATCATGGGACCACGGAGCCATCATACCAATAAGGAAGGAGACGCGTTCTGTTTCCTAGAGAGGAATGCACTTTTCACACCAAAGTACAAATCGATCCCAGAACAACAGCAAAGGACCTTGTGAAGATGCTGGAGTAAACGGGTACAAAAGTATCTATATCCACAGTAAAACAAATCTTATATTGACAAGACCTGAAAGGCCGCTCAGCAAGGAAGAAGCCACTGCTCCAAAACCACCATAAAAAAGCCAGGCTACGGTTTGCAACTGCACATGGGGACAAAGATCATACTTTTTGGAGAAATAGAACTGTTTGGCCATAATGACCATTGTTATGTTTGGAGGGAAAAGGGGGAATCATGCAATCTGAAGAACACCATCCCAACAGTGAAGAACGGGGGTGGCTGCATCAGGTTGTGGCGGTGCTTTGCTGCAAGAGGGACTGGTGCACTTCACAAAATAGTTGGTATCGTGAGGCAGGAAAATTATGTTGATATATTGAAGCAACATCTCAAGACATCAGTCAGGAAGTTAAAGCTTGTTCACAAATGGGTCTTCCAAATGGACAATGACACCAAGCATACTTCCAAAGTTGTGGCAGAATGGCTTAAGGACAACAAAGTCAAGATATTGGAGAAGCCATCACAAAGCCTGAAAAAGAATGTGCGAGGAAGGAGGCCTACAAACCTGACTCAGTTACACCAGCTCTGTCAGGAAGAATGGGCCAAAATTCACCCAACTTATTGTGGGAAGTTGTGGAAGGCTACCCGAAACGTTTGACCCAAGTTAAACAATTTTAATGCAATGCTACCAAATACTAATTGTAAACTTCTGACCCACTGGGAATGTGATGTAAGAAATGAAAGCTGAAATAAATAATTATCTCTTATTATTCTGACATTTCACATTCTTAAAATAAAGTGGTGATCCTAACTGACCTAAGACAGGGAATTTTACTTGGATTAAATGTCAGGAATTGTGAAAAACTGAGTTTAAATGTATTTGGTTACGGTGTATGTAAACTTCCGACTTCAACTGTATTTATTTTGAAGGTGTTGTAAACCCCTCTTTGTGATGTGCTTTTTATTTATCTGAGAAAGCACTATTAAACATTTAATCAAAACACTACTGTATGATTTCTAGGGTTTAATTATTTACTTTTCCAATATATGTATGTATGTCTCTGCACAGGACTGAATAAGGGGCTTGCCTTGAAGTGTGACCTGTATATGATCTCTCCGTCATAGTGGATGAAACAGGAGTATGATGTACAGTATGAGTAGTGCAGGTCTGAGGAAGACATTAGGCATGGCAGTACAGAGCTACACTGTCCAGCAGACAGACAGCCAAAGTCACTCTGCTCAAAGAGCTACTAGATCCTTACAGTATATGAATGAGCTAAACCACACACACTGTGTATATTGTTACTTAATGAGATATGACAAATTTAAATGCTCTTTTCCACCTTTTTAGCACTGGGTGTTTGGGGGCTTAGGAGTATGTGTGTGTGTGTGTGTGTGTGTGTGTGTGTGTGTGTGTGTGTGTGTGTGTGTGTGTGTGTGTGTGTGTGTGTGTGTGTGTGTGTGTGTGTGTGTGTGTGTGTGTGTGTGTGTGTGAGATGTACTGTAGATTTGGCTGGTGTTGTTGTGTGGGTTGTAGGGGAGGCTGATGAAATGTTTCACCCCTGTGTCAAGCTACCCACAAACCTTCCCCACTCTCTGCACTCTATCATCTGGACGGACGTGAAACCCCACACACACGGCCAATGCCACAGACACACACCAACAAGATCCAAGTGAGCAGTGGTGTGAGAACACATACACACAAACTCTTACACAATAAATGACCAGTAGTGTATAAGATATCCCACATCACAGCTCCCTCAACATGGAGCACCCTGCAACGACCACAGCACAGTGAGTGTACTCTAAAGTTTATTTGTCACGTGCGCTGAATACAACAGGTATACAACACCTGTTGTATTCAGCGCACGTGACAAATAAACTTTGATTTGATATAGAGTACACTCACTGTGCTGTGGTCGTTGCAGGGTGCTCCATGTTGAGGGAGCTGTGATGTGGGATACCTTACAGTGAAATGCTTACTTACAGGCTCTAACCAATAGTGCTAAAAGGTATTAAGTGAACAATAGGTAGGTAAAGAAATAAAACAGTAAAAAGACAGGCTATATACAGTAGCAAGGCTATAAAAGTAGCAAGGCTACATACAGACACCGGTTAGTCAGGCTGATTGAGGTAGTATGTACAGGTGGTGGGACACAATGCAGATAACCCGGTTAGCCAATGTGGGGGAGCACTGGTTGGTCGGCCCAATTGAGGTAGTATGTAGATGAATGTATAGTTAAAGTGACTATGCATATATGATAAACAGAGAGTAGCAGCAGCGTATAAAGAGGGGTTGGGGGTGGGGGTGCACTCAATGCAAATAGTCCAGGTAGGCATTTGATTAGCTGTTCAGGAGTCTTGTGGCTTAGGGTTAAAAACTGTTGAGAAGCCTTTTTGTCCTAGACTTGTCACTCCGGTACCTCTTGCCATGCAGTAGTAGAGAGAACAGTCTATGACTGGGGTGGCTGGGGACTTTAACAATTTTTAGGCCCTTCCTCTGACACCGCCTGCTGTAGTGGTCCTGGATGGCAGGCAGCTTAGCCCCACTGATGTACTGGGCCGTACACACTACCCTCTGTAGTGCCTTGCAGTCAGAGGCCGAGCAGTTGCCGTACCAGGCAGTGATGCAACCAGTCAGGATGCTCTCGATGTTGCAGATGTAGAACCTTTTGAGGATCTCAGGGCCCATGCCAAATCTTTTTAGTTTCTTGAGGGGGAATAGGCTTTGTCGTGCCCTCTTAACGACTGTCTTGGTGTGTTTGAACCATTCTAGTTTGTTGTTGATGTAGACACCAAGGAACTTGAAGCTCTCAACCTGCTCCATTACAGCCCCGTTGATGAGAATGGGGGCGTGCTCGGTTCTCCTTTTCCTGTAGTCCACAATAATCTCCTTAGTCTTGATTACATTGAGGGATTGGTTGTTATTCTGGCACCACACAGCCAGGCCTCTGACCTCCTCCCTATAGGCTGTCTCGTCATTGTTGGTGATCAGGCCTACCACTGTTGCGTCGTCTGCTAACTTAATGATGGTGTTGGAGTCGTGCGTGGCCATGCAGTCGTGGGTGAACAGGGAGTACAGGAGGGGACTGAGCATGCATCCAGTTGCAGAGGGAGGTGTTTAGTCCCAGGATCCTCAGCTTAGTGATGAGCTTTGAGGGTACTATGGTGTTGAACGCTGAGCTGTAGTCAATGAATAGAATTCTCAGTGTTCCTTTTGTCCAGGTGGGAAAGGGCAGTGTGGAGTGCAATAGAGATTGCATCATCTGTGAATCTGTTTGGGCGGAATGCAAATTGGAGTGGGTCTAGGGTTTCTGGGATAATGGTGTTGATGTGAGCCAACAACCTTTCAAAGCACTTCATGGCTACAGATGTGAGTGCTACAGGTCTGTAATTGTTTAGTCAGGTTGCCTTTGTGTTCTTGGGCACAGGGACTATGGTGGTCTGCTTGAAACATGTTGGTATTACAGACTTAATTAGGGACATGTTGAAAATGTCAGTGAAGACACCTGCCAGTTGGTCAGCACATGCCTGGAGCACACGTCCTGGTAATACGTCTGGCCCCGTAGCCTTGTGTATGTTGACCTGTTTAAAGGTCTTACTCACGTCAGCTACGGAGAGGGTGATCCCACAGTTGCATATATAGGCACTGATGTAGGTGTAGAGTGTGAGGGGTTAACCAGCCCAGTGCAGCCACACAGAGCCAGGCAGTGTGCATCAGTGGAGACAAACAGGCACTAACACGCTGAACCTAGCTCCACCTCGGAGTCACCCTGTTGGGCTGAGAGAGAGACGGGGGGGGGGGGGCTCCCCTGACCTGGGTGAGACCCACTAGGGGACCACAGGGGGGGGGGTGAGGATCCCAAAATAAGATTGCACACTGATGGATGGGGGAAATGATAAAGAGAGATAGAGGGAGAGAGTGATGGCTGAATAGAGTGGTCTGAATGTCAAGCAATTGAAAGCAGTTAGTCAGTACTCGGCTGAAGGCTGCTGTGAATTAAGAGACCAGTGTCTCTATTTCTGCTCTGAAAGAGACCCCTCGCTGTTCTTCACTCTGTCTCCTCTATTTCTGTCTTGATGAAAGGAAGGGACAGAAAGAGAAAGGAAGAAAGGAGATGTATAGTTGAATGGCATCCTGTCCCAATGTTGTCTTTCCCCGCGGGAGGAACAAAGCTGATGTGGTGATGAGTCAGTCCCCACATCCTCTCTGACCCCTTCCACACCTCTCCTCTCCTCACCCCCTCCTAACCCTCCTGTCTCTGCCCACCCAGGACTACCTGTATCTCACCCGCACCCTCCTCCTGTCCTGAATACGAACGCTACACTCTGACCTCACTTCAAATCAAATCAAATTTTATTTGTCACATACACATGGTTAGCAGATGTTAATGCGAGTGTAGCGAAATGCTTGTGCTTCTAGTTCCGACAATGCAGTAATAACCAACAAGTAATCTAACTAACAATTCCTAAACTACTGTCTTATACACAGTGTAAGGGGATAAAGAATATGTACATAAGGATATATGAATGAGTGATGGTACAGAGCAGCATAGGCAAGATACAGTAGATGGTATCGAGTACAGTATATACATATGAGATGAGTATGTAAACAAAGTGGCATAGTTAAAGTGGCTAGTGATACATATATTACATAAGGATGCAGTAGATGATATAGAGTACAGTATATACGTATGCATATGAGATGAATAATGTAGGGTAAGTAACATTATATAAGGTAGCATTGTTTAAAGTGGCTAGTGATATATTTACATCATTTCCCATCAATTGGCTGGAGTTGAGTCAGTGTCAGTGTGTTGGCAGCAGCCACTCAATGTTAGTGGTGGCTGTTTAACAGTCTGATGGCCTTGAGATAGAAGCTGTTTTTTTCAGTCTCTCGGTCCCAGCTTTGATGCACCTGTACTGACCTCGCCTTCTGGATGATAGCGGGGTGAACAGGCAGTGGCTCGGGTGGTTGATGTCCTTGATGATCTTTCTGGCCTTCCTGTAACATCGGGTGGTGTAGGTGTCCTGGAGGGCAGGTAGTTTGCCCCCGGTGATGCGTTGTGCAGACCTCACTACCCTCTGGAGAGCCTTACGGTTGAGGGCGGAGCAGTTGCCGTACCAGGCGGTGATACAGCCCGCCAGGATGCTCTTGATTGTGCATCTGTAGAATTTTGTGAGTGCTTTTGGTGACAAGCCAAATTTCTTCAGCCTCCTGAGGTTGAAGAGGCGCTGCTGCGCCTTCTTCACGATGCTGTCCGTGTGAGTGGACCAATTCAGTTTGTCTGTGATGTGTATGCCGAGGAACTTAAAACTTGCTACTCTCTCCACTACTGTTCCATCGATGTGGATAGGGGGGTGTTTCCTGAAGTCCACAATCATCTCCTTAGTTTTGTTGACGTTGAGTGTGAGGTTATTTTCCTGACACCACACTCCGAGGGCCCTCACCTCCTCCCTGTAGGCCGTCTCGTCGTTGTTGGTAATCAAGCCTACCACTGTTGTGTCGTCCGCAAACTTGATGATTGAGTTGGAGGCGTGCGTGGCCACGCAGTCGTGGGTGAACAGGGAGTACAGGAGAGGGCTCAGAACGCACCCTTGTGGGGCCCCAGTGTTGAGGATCAGCGGGGAGGAGATGTTGTTACCTACCCTCACCACCTGGGGGCGGCCCGTCAGGAAGTCCAGTACCCAGTTGCACAGGGCGGGGTCGAGACCCAGGGTCTCGAGCTTGATGACGAGCTTGGAGGGTACTATGGTGTTGAATGCCGAGCTGTAGTCGATGAACAGCATTCTCACATAGGTATTCCTCTTGTCCAGATGGGTTAGGGCAGTGTGCAGTGTGGTTGAGATTGCATCGTCTGTGGACCTATTTGGGCGGTAAGCAAATTGGAGTGGGTCTAGGGTGTCAGGTAGGGTGGATGTGATATGGTCCTTGACTAGTCTCTCAAAGCACTTCATGATGACGGAAGTGAGTGCTACGGGGCGGTAGTCGTTTAGCTCAGTTACCTTAGCTTTCTTGGGAACAGGAACAATGGTGGCCCTCTTGAAGCATGTGGGAACAGCAGACTGGTATAGGGATTGATTGAATATGTCCGTAAACACACCAGCCAGCTGGTCTGCGCATGCTCTGAGGGCGCGGCTGGGGATGCCGTCTGGGCCTGCAGCCTTGCGAGGGTTAACACGTTTAAATGTTTTACTCACCTCGGCTGCAGTGAAGGAGAGACCGCATGTTTCCGTTGCAGGCCGTGTCAGTGGCACTGTATTGTCCTCAAAGCGGGCAAAAAAGTTATTTAGTCTGCCTGAGAGCAAGACATCCTGGTCCGTGACTGGGCTGGATTTCTTCCTGTAGTCCGTGATTGACTGTAGACCCTGCCACATGCCTCTTGTGTCTGAGCCGTTGAATTGAGATTCTACTTTGTCTCTGTACTGACGCTTAGCTTGTTTGATAGCCTTACGGATGGAATAGCTGCACTGTTTGTATTCAGTCATGTTACCAGACACCTTGCCCTGATTGAAAGCAGTGGTTCGCGCTTTCAGTTTCATGCGAATGCTGCCATCAATCCACGGTTTCTGGTTAGGGAATGTTTAAATCGTTGCTATGGGAACGACATCTTCAACGCACGTTCTAATGAACTCGCACACCGAATCAGCGTATTCGTCAATGTTGTTATCTGACGCAATACGAAACATGTCCCAGTCCACGTGATGGAAGCAGTCTTGGAGTGTGGAGTCAGCTTGGTCGGACCAGCGTTGGACAGACCTCAGCGTGGGAGCTTCTTTTTTTAGTTTTTGTCTGTAGGCAGGTATCAGCAAAATGGAGTCGTGGTCAGCATTTCCGAAAGGGGGGCGGGGCAGGGCCTTATATGCGTCGCATATAAGAGTAACAGTTAGAGTAACAGTGATCCAAGGTTTTTCCGCCCCTGGTTGCGCAATCGATATGCTGATAAAATTTAGGGAGTCTTGTTTTCAGATTAGCCTTGTTAAAATCCCCAGCAACAATGAATGCAGCCTCCGGATAAATGGTTTCCAGTTTGCAAAGAGTTAAATAAAGTTTGTTCAGAGCCATCGATGTGTCTACTTGGGGGGGGATATATACGGCTGTGATTATAATCGAAGAGAATTCTCTTGGTAGATTCTCTCTTCTCTCCTCTTTTCAATCTGTCTCAGAACTCACACAGACACATTAAAGGCCCATGCAGCTGTTTTTTTTATATCAATATCAAATCATTTCTGGGTAACACTTAAGTACCTTACTGTAATAGATTTCCATTCAAATGGGCAAAAATTCTAAACTATTTCTTAAGATAGAATTTAATTGGTCTATTGACCAATTTACTGCATGGTGATGTCACCATGGAAAGTCAAAACTCCCACCCATACAAATCTATGTGGAAGACTGTATTTTAATCCAGCAACATTTTTAAAATAGGCAAGTCAGTTAAGAACAAATGACAGCCTACCAGGGAACAGTGGGTTAATTAACTGCCTAGTTCAGGGGCAGAACAACAGAATTTTACCTTGTTAGCTCAGGGATTCAATCCATCAACCTTTCGGTTACTAGTCCAACGCTCTAAACACAAGGCTACCTGCCACCCCAAGAGAGATAACACTGATAAATGTTTTCACACTTTTACAGTATTAGTTTCATCAGCTGCACTGGGCCTTTAAAACACAAGCATGGACAAACATGCATGAGCACCCAGGCGCATGCACACACACACACACACACAAACACACCCTGGGTCTGAGTTGAAAACAGTAGTGAGCGTTCCAGTACTCTTTATCTATTTGTAACCTTAGACCACCACTCCATTCCAACAACATCAAAGAGATCCAAGATCTCTTCCTCTCTATCCCCCTACACACACACACACACACACACACACACACACACACACACACACACACACACACACACACACACACACACACACACACACACACACACACACACACACACACACACACACACACACACACACACACACACACACAGTACAGACAATAGGGTGCTCTGATGATTTCATCTATCAAGGCCTGTCTGTGGGTGCCCATGTGTCAGGTCTAGAGTGTCTCTCCCTCCATCTCTCTTTGCCTATCTCTCTCTCTCTCTCCTCTCTCTTTCCCTAGATCTCCCATCGTTATCTCTCTCTCTGTCTGATGTGGTGGAAGAGTCACCCTCTGAGCATATAAACCTCTGTGTGCCAGCGGTGCCAACCCTCTGAAATCAATATCCTCATTCCAGTCTGGCCTCCCCACACAATAAGAGCTTATACTCCTATAAGCCTTTACCTAGTCCTCTTTGAAGCCCCTCTCAGTCAGACATCAGGATTGTATGTGAAAGGGGACACTCCATCCCTGTCGTGGATTTAAGGGAAGGAAGGAGAGTTAGGGCCCAGACCCTTGTCTGTTGACTGGACCCAGGCAAACTGAGACATGCCCTAGATCTAGAGTCAGAGTTTGGCTGGCACAGGCCCAACCTGGGTGGGCGCGCTGGCCAGGTGAGGGGGGTTGGTATGCATGGTAGCAGTGCCCAGCTGTTACAATGGGAGGTCTGTGAGAAGTACGGCCAGGGCCAACAAAGCCCTGACTGTGCCCACGTCAATCCCCCAGTCCTAGAGCCAGGAGCAGGTAACACATGCAGCCAGGTGTGGAGTGGGGGAAGGAGAAGGGGAGGAACTGTTCTGCAAGATCTGACCTCTAACTGTCCGTTACTCCTCTCCCCGGGACTCCTCTATTCCTCCCTGTCCCACCCTCTCTCTGCCCCTTCCTCTTTTCTCTATTGAAGGTGTTATGGAGGTGTTATGAATTCCCTGCTGGTGACTGTTATCAGCACCTCACAGCCCTTCCAAGCTGCTCACTCCACTCCCAATCCCCCACGACCGGAGCCTGAGGGTGTAGAGGCACCTTAGACCGTCCTCTCAAACTCTCCCTGAACTGTGTGACCTGGCCCTGATTGATGGTTGCTAAGGGGAACGTTGTTAGGGGCCAGGACACCCGGCAGTACTTCAGACTGTACAGGCCACTATCTCCTCACTTGTCTGAGTGGACTTGTGGATTGGAATGCAGAAAACCACATCCTTCCCACTAACTATCTGTTGTATGTGTGTACGGCTTTAAAGTTCCCTTGTGTGTAACTCTGAGGCTGCCTCATTCAGCAGTAGAGGTGCTACAGATCAGAGAGTCACTCTCTTTCAGGCTACAGTCCCACTTCAGTCTTTGATGGAAATTCATTCCTCGCTCTGATTAGTACCATAGATTCCAAAGTATGTGTGTGGTTATTATGGGGCATTTGGGGAACACTGCAGCTGTGTGTAACAACAACTACAGAGGGTAGTGCAAATGGCGTAGTACATCACTGGGGCAAAATTTCCTGCCATCAAGGACCTCTATACCAGGTGGTGTCAGAGGAAGCCCCTAAAAATTGTCAAAGACTCCAGCCACCCTGGTCATAGACTGTGCTCTCTGTTACAGCACAGCAAGCGGTACCGGAGCCCCAAGTCTGGGTCCAAGAGGCTTCTAAACAGCTTCTACCCCCAAGCCATAAGACTCCTGAACATCTAATCAAATGGCTACCCAGACTATGTGCATCTCTATTGTTATTTTACTGAGTCTCTTTAACTATTTGTTACTTTTATTTTATTATGTTTTTCAATATTTTCTTAAAACTTTATTGTTGGTTAAGGGCTTGTAAGTAAGCATTTCACTGTAAGGTCTGCACTGGTTGTATTTGGTGCGTGTGACAAATACAATTGGATTTGATTTGATTTGAAGATCGGTTTACCAGTCCGTCACATGGAGCTGCACTGCTCCCTAGTGTCAATAACAAGGCACTTTACCAGCCTAGCCTGAGGGGAGGCATGGGTTTATGTGGAGGCATCATCTTAATGGAACAGCACGATACCGCTCACCAGACATGCCTCCCCTATAGATCCTCCCCCCACTTTGTTTAATTGATGTCAAATTATTAATTACAGGATGTGTCAGATTGGTCAATAATGGTGTTATACCACAAGGTGGCAGCACCAGCTAACATTGATTCACTAATATGGTAAAAGGTGAACTGAGCTGCCACTGCTTCTCCACAGCTCCACAGCTCCTGTTTCCCTTGCTGTGAATTCAATATCACTTTAAAAGGACTCAAATGTCACAATCATCGCATCAAATTAATCAATAAAGTACTCGTAACACAAATGTCTCTCCTGTTATTGATCCTAAATGTTGATATCAGGTTAATCAATGATTTCGGGAGGTTGATGTTGTTTCCTGTGACTGCAGCATGAGAGACTCAGGTTGTTTCCATCTATTAGCTGTTGTTCATCAGAAAATGGAGCCTGCAGTATGCTTCCTCTTCAAGTTTGTTATTCTTCCTCATCCCTCTCATCCCTCTCATACTACCTCCATCACTTATTAGACAGTCAAGCTCACAAACAGGTGGTCGTTCATATCTTTCTACCTTTACTGTGTGGGAGAGAGCATGTCTGTGTGATTACTGTGGCTCAGTGACAGAAATAACACAAGCTTTCCCAATTACAGCTCCAGTGTTAAGCCACCTGTTTCTTCCTGAACATCATGCTCAGGGTAACTGTACCTGCAGGTATGATGGCTTTAAATACTTTAACCCATTTGTTCCCACATTTTTCACAGACATGACACTAAATATTTTGCTATTAGTAAGCCTAACATGTAAGCCATATTGACTTTTTTTATACATATTAAAAAGTATATGCCGCGTTCAAAAGTTTGAGGTTACATAGAAATGTCCTTGTTTTTGAAAGAAAAGCACATTTTTTTGCCCATTAAAATAACATCAAATTGATCAGAAATACAGTGTAGACATAGTTAATGTTGTAAATGACTAATGTAGCTGGAAATGGCAGATTATTTTATGGAATATCTACATTGGCGTACAGAGGCCCATTATTAGCAACCATCACTCCTGTGTTCCAATGACACGTTGTGTTAGCTAATCCAAGTTTATCACTTTAAAAGGCTAATTGATCATTAGAAAACTATTTTGCAATTATGTTAGCACAGCTGAAAACTGTTGTGCTGATTAAAAACACCAGTCTCAATGTCAACAGTGAAGAGGCGACTCCGGGATGCTGGCCTTCAAGCTGGAGTTCTTCTGTCAAGTGTCTGTGTTCTTTTGCCCATCTTAATCTTTTCTTTTTATTGGCCAGTCTGAGATATGGCTTTTTCTTTGCAACTCTGCCTAGAAGGCCAGCATCCCGGCCAGCAACCTCTTCAATGTTGACGTTGAAACTGGTGTTTTGCGGGTACTATTTAATGAAGCTGCCAGTTTAGGACTTGTGAGGCATCTGTTTCTCTAACTAGACACTCTAATGTACTTGTCCTCTTGCTCAGTTGTGCACCGGGGCCTCCCACTCCTCTTTCTATTCCGGTTACAGTTTGCGCTGTTCTGTGAAGGGAGTAGTACACCGCATTGTACGAGATCTTCCGTTTCTTGGCAATTTCTCGCATGGAATAGCCTTCATTTCTCAGAACAAGAATAGACTGACGAGTTTCAGAAGAAAGGTCTTTGTTTCTGGCTACTTTGAGCCTGTAATCGAACCCACAAATGTTGATGTTCCAGATACTCAACTAGTCTAAAGAAGGCCAGTTTTCAGCTGTGCTAACATCATTTAAAAAATGGTTTTCCAATGATCAATTAGCATTTTAAAATGATAAACTTGGATTAGCTAACACAACATTCTATTTGAACACAGGAGTGATGGTTACTGATAATGGGCCAATGTACGCCAATGTAGATATTCCATAAAATAATCTGCCATTTCCAGTTACAATAGTCATTTACAACATTAACAATATATACACTGTATTTATGATCAATTTTATGTTATTTTAATGGAGAAAAAAATTTGCTTTTCCTTCAAAAACAAGTGACCCCAAACTTTTGAACAGTAGTGTATACATAGATATATATATTTTTAAATGTTTTATTCTTGATCACAATCTCGACCAATGGGAACATACAGTGCTCTGCCTATAATAAGATTAACAGACATTTACTCACATTCCTCATCCCCAATATCTCTATATTCCTCAGCCCACTTACCTAAACCTAATTATCCACTCACCCCAGCCCATGTCCTAACCTTAACACCCACCTGCCAATACCCTAATTGTGATACAATCAAGTACCGATACACCCATTTCCTAACCCTAAATGCCCTATTTGTTACTTATAGACCCCAGTTCCTTTGCCAATACACATCCTCCCTGTTATCCACTTTCCTTAGGCCTGTATTACCCAAGTCTCCAACAGTAACCTACTGTATATCCACCTATTCACTGCACACCACAACCCTGTTTATTTGCATATCTTAGTCCTGTGGTCTCTGACCTGTATACACTAATCATTTCATAGCTAAACTCCTAGTATAGTGGTGTAACACATGTGCCCCAGCCTAATTCACCTTTTTCCTACCACAAACATGTTGAATGGACAACAGACATCCATCCAGACCCATTACCTGTTTGAGCCTTGTGTATCCCTACACCCCATTACTTATATAAACCAGGTCAACCCATGGGCATACTCATATAAACCAGGAAAATCCATGGGCATAGTCATATAAATCAGGCAAAGCCATGGGCAAACTCATATAAACCAGGAAAATCCATGGGCATAGTCATATAAATCAGGCAAAGCCATGGGCAAACTCATATAAACCGGGAAAATCCATGGACATACTCATATAAATCAGGCAAAGCCATGGGCAAACTCATATAAACCAGGAAAATCCATGGGCATACTCATATAGAACAGGTAAATCCATGGGCATACTCATATAGAACAGGTAAATCCATGGGCATACTCACATAAAACAGGTCTACCCCAGTGACCAAGCCTCAACATTCATATAAACCTGGTCTGCACTCATACTTCAGCCCCAATATTCTTGCAGACCAGGTGTACACCTGCATGTCTAACCCAGTACTGATTTAAAAAATACTAATAAACAGGTCTACTGCTTCATGTTATCCCCTGTCATATAACTGTCATAATAATAAGTGTACTGCATTTCAGCCCCAATACTCATACAAACCAGGTCTTGTCACGACTTCTCCCGAAGTCGGCTCCTCTCCTTGTTCGGGGGCGTTCGGCGATCAACGTCACCGGCTTTCTAGCCATCACCGCTCCATTTTTCAGATATCCATTTGTTTTGTCTTGTTTCCATACACACCTGGTTTTCATTTACCCAATCAATCTACTTGTATTTAACCCTCTGTTTCCCATCATGTTTGTGTGTAATTGTTTCATGTTACTGTGGTGTCTTATTACGTGCTTTACTTTTGTTATGTTCCGTGTTTTGAGCGCGTTTGATTTATGTAGTGCTCTCGTTTTGGAACTAAAATAAAAGTGCACCTGTTTTCATGACGCTACTCTCCTGCACCTGACTTCGCCTCTTATACACCCGCTGACAGGTCTATACTTGTACTTCAGCTCCAATGTACATACCTACAAAGTCTGCACCTGCGCTTGAACCCAATTCATCAACTAAGCCAGGTCTAAATGTGCCGAAGCCTGAATACTCATAAACTGTAAAACCGGACTACACCTTTGACTTAGTTTCAATACTAATATAAACCAGATCTACATACGAACCAGGTTTACACCTGTGGCTATGTCCCAATACTCTGATAAAGCAGGTTTACCCTTGTAACTATTCAGCAGGTTTTCCAAGGCCTCACAAAACAGGGCACCTATTGATAGATTTAAAACAAAATGTAAGACATTGAATATCCTGTTGAGCATGGTTATTAATAACATTTTGGAATGTGTATCAATACACCCAATCACTAGAAAGATACAGGCGTCCTTCCTAACTCAGTCGCCAGACAGGAAGGAAATCACTCAGGAATTTCACCATGAGGCCAATGGTGACTTTAAAACGGTTACAGAGTTTAATGGCTGTGGTAGGAGAAAACTGAGGATGGATCAACAACATTGTAGTTACTCCACAATACTAACCTTAATGACAGAGTGAAACGAAGGAAGCCTGTACAGAATAAAAATATTCCAAAAGATGCATCCTGTTTGCAACATAGCACTAGTAATAAGTAATACTGCAAAAAATGTGGCAAAGCAATTAACTATTTGTCCTGAATACAGAGTGGGGTAAATCAAATACAACACATTACAGAGTACCACTCTTTATATTTTCAATCATTGTGTTCACTCTAATCAAATAAAATGTTATTGGTCACATTCACATGGTTAGCAGATGTTAATGCGAGTGTAGCGAAATGCTTGTGCTTCTAGTTCTGACAATGCAGTAATATCTAACAAGTAATGTAACAATTTCCCAACAACTACCTAATACACACAAATCTAAAAGGGTGAATGAGAATATGTACATATAAATATATGAATGAGCAATGGCCAAGCGGCATAGGCAAGGTGCAATAGATGTGATAAAATACAGTATATACATATAATATCAGTAATGTAAGATATAAGTAAACATGATTAAAGTGGCATTATTTAAAGTGGCATTGTTTAAAGTGACTAGTGATAAATTTATTAAAGTGGTGAGTCATTGGGTCTCAGTCTAGGCAGCAGCCTCTCCAAGTTGGTGATTGCTGTTTAGCAGTCTGATGGCCTTAAGATAGAAGCTGTTTTTCAGTCTTTCGGTCCCAGATTTGATGCACCTGTACTGACCTCACCTTCTGGATGGTAGCGGTGTGAACAGGCCATGACTCAGGTGGTTGTTGCCCTTGATGATCTTTTTGGCCTTCCTGTGACATCGGGTGCTGTAGGTGTCATGGAGGGCAGGTAGTTTGCCCCCGGTGATGCGTTGTGCAGACCGCACCACCCTCTGTAGAGCCTTGCGGTTGAGGGTGGTGCAGTTGCCGTACCAGCCTGTGATAGAGTCCGACAGAATGCTCTCGATTATGCATTTGTAAAAGTTTGTCAGGGTTTTGGGTGACAAACCAAATGTCTTCAGCCTCCTGAAGTTGAAGAGGCACTGTTGCACCTTCTTCACCACACTCTGTGTGGGTTGACCATTTCAATTTGTCTGATGTGTACGCCAAGCAACTTAAAACTGCATCATGTTATAGGTCTGCTTGTAATAGTTAAGGACTAAAAAATAACAGCACAGGCAAAATCCTAGAGGAAAACCTGGTCCAGTCTGCTTTCCACCAGACACTGGGAGGTGAATTCAACTTTCAACCAGAGGAGGTTGGTGGGGGTAACTTTAGGAGAACAGGCTCATTTGTAATGGCTGGAATGGAATGATGGAACGGAGTCAAACATGTGGTATCCATATGTTTGATGTGTTTGATACTGTTCCATTAACTCCATTCCAGGCATTACAATGAGCCATCCTCCTATAGCTCCTCCCACCAGCCCACTGCTTTCAACAGGACAGTATCCCTAAACACAAGGCTAAATCTACACTGGAGTTGTGTGTGTGTGTGTGTGTGTGTGTGTGTGTGTGTGTGTGTGTGTGTGTGTGTGTGTGTGTGTGTGTGTGTGTGTGTGTGTGTGTGTGTGTGTGTGTGTGTGTGTGTGTGTGTGTGCATTGTACTGGGCCATTAGGATGCTGTTGTTGATATGTTGTTTGGACTGTGAATGCTAATTGGAACACTTATAATCCAGTCAATGATAAGAACTCCCTCCTGCCCCCCTTCCCTGTACGCATGCTCCCACGGACAGACGCACACACACAGACATAGACACACACACCATCCACAAACAGCCAGCTCTGCTGTGGTCTGGTCGGATGCGTCCCTGGAGCAGAGCAGAGATGAAGACACACTGAGCATGTGATGAGGCAGTGAATGGCTGCGAGCAGCGGGAGCTCTGAGGGCTAGGGGGAGAGGTATGGGGGCTCATAGGAGCACTGGAGCAGTATGGGGGGCTGAAATGAGCTTTATAGGGGGCTGTGGGGACTGTGAGGAGCGGTGTGGTGGGCTGTGGGATGACTGTGAGGAGCGGTGTGGTGGGCTGTGGGGGACTGTGAGGAGCGGTGTGGTGGGCTGTGGGGGGGCTGTGAGGAGCGGTGTGGTGGGCTGTGGGGACTGTGAGGAGCGGTGTGGTGGGCTGTGGGACGACTGTGAGGAGCGGTGTGGTGGGCTGTGGGGGAACTGTGAGGAGCGGTGTGGTGGGCTGTGGGACGACTGTGAGGAGCGGTGTGGTGGGCTGTGGGACGACTGTGAGGAGCGGTGTGGTGGGCTGTGGGGGAACTATGAGGAGCGGTGTGGTGGGCTGTGGGACGACTGTGAGGAGCGGTGTGGTGGGCTGTGGGACGACTGTGAGGAGCGGTGTGGTGGGCTGTGGGGACTGTGAGGAGCGGTGTGGTGGGCTGTGGGGGACTGTGAGGAGCGGTGTGGTGGGCTGTGGGGGACTGCGAGGAGCGGTGTGGTGGGCTGTGGGACGACTGTGAGGAGCGGTGTGGTGGGCTGTGGGGGAACTGTGAGAAGCGGTGTGGTGGGCTGTGGGACGACTGTGAGGAGCGGTGTGGTGGGCTGTGGGGGAACTGTGAGGAGCGGTGTGGTGGGCTGTGGGGGAACTGTGAGGAGCGGTGTGGTGGGCTGTGGGGGAACTGTGAGGAGCGGTGTGGTGGGCTGTGGGGGAACTGTGAGGAGCGGTGTGGTGGGCTGTGGGACGACTGTAAGAGCGGTGTGGTGGGCTGTGGGACGACTGTGAGGAGCGGTGTGGTGGGCTGTGGGGGAACTGTGAGGAGCGGTGTGGTGGGCTGTGGGACGACTTTGAGGAGCGGTGTGGTGGGCTGTGGGGGAACTGTGAGGAGCGGTGTGGTGGGCTGTGGGACGACTGTAAGAGCGGTGTGGTGGGCTGTGGGATGACTTTGAGGAGCGGTGTGGTGGGCTGTGGGGGGACTATGAGGAGCGGTGTGGTGGGCTGTGGGGGGACTGTGAGAAGCAGTGTGGGGTGCTGTCAGAACCTGTGGGAGGCCTTCCACTCCTCACCCAATACATTCACAGCCTGCATCACCAGGCGACAGCACTCAATTTAATATCAGCTGTCAGCAGTCCATGCGTCTTAGTGTTGTAACAGGCCTCTCCTCGGGTGGCGATCACGCTTTCAAAGACAACATCTGTACTGAGATATATAGCTGCTATGAAATAATGAATTACATGTGGTGAGATCAATAGTTGGGGGCAAACTCCTCCTAAGCCTTCATGTTCTAGTCTTGACATTAGGGTGTGAGAGGGTTCAAGGGGACGGCTCTATTGTTGTTTATTTTCCCTCCGCCAATTAGTCCTTATATTTTAAGTATTTAGCTATTTCCCCCGATGTTCTGCTTTCTCTAACTATGTTTTTCATGCTTTTTTTTAAATGTCATAATAAAAATCAGTGTCTATGTGACAGCGACATCAGAGGAAAGGGAACAGAATCATTGATGATGAATATGCCAGAGCCAAACGCACAGGGAGGGTGTTATCTCCTAGTTTGTAAATAAATGCACTGTATGCACTCCCTGCTGATGTCAAATTATTTCTCTGTGAAGAGAGAACAACATAATCAAAACCGGAAGTATGGTGTGTCAATATAGAAGATTTAAATATTATAACGTTCTAGAGAAAAAAAAACACCAATAACTACAGGGGTCTATGTAGTTGATACACAGTTGGTAGAATAAGTGATTCAATCTTGTATTTCTCTTTTGTCATACATGTATCTATAAAGATAGATCGTGAACAAGAATGCATTGTCATTTCTAACAACAGCCAGCTGAAGACTTGCAAGAGAGTGTTAAGGGGTTGAATGGGCAAATTAGAAGCTGGGATGATCAGGTTGGTATGATAATACTGTATGAAGGACCAGATGAGGAAACTAGGAAACCGGATCGATAACCCCTCTCATGACAATTGCCATAGGATCTTTAGTGAACACACAGAGTCAGAAGCTATGTGTGTGACACAATCACTAACAACCTGATTTTCCTTGGAGGTATCCAATCCAAGTAGTTAACCCAGGCCCTGTAAATTAGTAACAAATTGAAAATAAGAAGTTAAGAGTTGCTGGTCACATACAAGGGTTAAATGTAGAAGGACTGGAGGTGTTCGTCATTAACGACAACCTTATTCCTCTCAATGGGTGCTCCCCCGTCACACTGTCACTCTGTAGGACCCAGAGAAAGTGAAAATGACATACCTCCTTCTCTACGGGACAGAAGGGACCCTGCCCTCTGGTAAGAAACACTCAATAAAATGCCATCTCTCATTAAACCACCTTTTCTTCCTGTTGGAAGTGACTGGTGAGATAGGGATTTCTGATTAGTGTGGTTCACATAGAGAAACACTGCCCTTATGTCTGGAAGTGTTGTTATCTTAAGACAAGGGTCATGCTACAGTCAGAGATGTGTATTGTCATGGCTTTGGGTCATGCCAAGTCAGTCTTAGGTGGCTAGATCATGCACTGAGGATGTAATCAGACGTCAAAGTCAAGATGACCCCGGGGCAGGTCAAGGACCCTTGTGGCGTGGGTTTGTTGCAGACTTATGCTCCACAAGGAGCAAAGAGGAGGGAGTAAGAAAGTAAAATCTCACAAACTGTACATACACAACATGAACAAATTCTGAATAATTGGTGGTCCATGTTCAAGATTGAGTAGTGTACAGGGGGAGTTGAATACCTGCATGCCATGTTTGTCAGGCAACTACATTAAGTGGTTGAAACGTTGCTATTAATGGTTTTGATGTTGGGTTATTGATGCAGTTGTTCAAGGCTCTTGTTGTTGATGACATGACCTGTTGCTAAATCTGTTGTTAAATCAGCCACTGACTTTGCAGTTAGGCAACCTCTATGGTAACAAGTGATTGCATAAGTAGAGGCACAGCAGGGTTAAGTCATATGGACTTGGCAAAAATCAACCAACATGCAGTTTACCACGAGGCCATAACAAATTGCCATCTTTAAGACAAAACCAGAATAAGACCACTTGTAATTACTGAGACTGTGTGTGAAGAACACAATAAGAAATTCGTTGTTCGTCATCCATCATTTCTTTGGGCCATATTTCATTGGAGGCCTAAATGTATTTTTGTTATTTATATATATATATATATATATATATATATATATATTACATTCATTCAAATACTAATTTAACTACAGCACACCCTCCCGTACCCCGGCTCTTGGAGAAGTGCATGGTATTTTAGGGCTGCATCTAAAAAGGGTTCAGATTCTTGCCCTTTCCCACTATTACATCAGCTGCTTCGTTGCCATGACAACAGCAATTAGCAGGAACTCAGTTTCCAGGCAGGCAGTGAATAACTCTGTGCCTTGTCACCATGGCAACCAAGGTCAGGGCAGCCACACACACATCTGTCTGAAGTGAAAAGCAGCCATGATGGTGTGGAGCAAAGCACATGGGCTTCTCACTGTGGGGACAGATACAATTTATCAAAATACAACTATCTAAGCTAAGCAAAACGTATAGTGCATGAGTTGCATTAAGTATAGGATCAGTTCATTTTATTCCTTTGTGTAGTCATACCACCCTTGGCTACTGAAGAGATTTGATGCCATATTTCTTTGAACCCCTACCATCTCTGCCTACAAAATACTAAAATGTACAAAATTATATTTGATTCATGGAGCATTTAATATCCAATACTTATTTGTATGACTTATTGAAAATGATCTATGCATGGCTGCAATAATTGCATAGCCTCATATAATTTCCAAAGGCTAAAGTAGAAATATTACGATTTAAAATATGTGAATACACTGGAAAAATTGTAAAACACAAGCACAGTAATTACTCTACATTTTAGCCCATTGTTAAGAATAATCATTATTCTACTGATCAGACTTAATAAAGTAAATAGATAATAAACTAGATAAACAAGATTACATACATTTGCTCCTATAACCTAACCAAATCATTTTTTGATTCATTGTTTCCCCTATAGAATCAAACGTACCCATATGGAATCACAACTGTTTGACAAAATGATATTCATGGTTACAGTTCACCCTACCAAACTTCCCTGCTAAAACATACTGTAGCTCTCTGCTGCCCTTTCGTTGTCACAACCTTAGTTCCAATCACCAAACGAGGGGACTAATGCAAGTGTGGATTAAATCGATTTTAGTACATGCTGTCAAAAGACTGCATTCTGCAACAGGGACAGGAGTAGCAGCAACCACATTTTGTTGTCAACACTGTACATAAAACAACGTTACCATGCTGCTCTTTTACAGTTTCATAAACTCAGCAGAGAACGTTCTGTCTCAATTCAGCGTCACTCTAATCTTGAGGGGCGTTCCTTTAAAAACTGCATCCAATCCCCCTGATCCCTTACATAGCTAGACCAATCATATGCTTCAAGGTGCCGTGGTTCACAGAGCTGTGGCAAGACAGAACAATGATAGAAATTCCGCCCGTGATGTTAAATCGCAGTCGTAGATGCTCCGACTTCAAAACGATTTGGAGGTCAGTTGAAAAGTCAACGCACTGACTATATAATGGACTAATGAGGAAAATAAAATCAGTACTTTTCAATGCATGAGATATAAGAGGTGTGCCGTGTGAGCGTGAGAATAGGGTAAAATACGTGTGTTTCATAGCCAAATGCATATGAGTTGGCAGTTATGATGTTACATTATCTTTTAGTTTATGTGGCATGATATGATGGACGCTCACCGGAAGCATTCATGGGGATGGTACATGTCTTAGTGTGTAATGTAATATGGGAGGTCAACACCGTTGATCAAATCTACTATATTTACTCAAGAAAACCATAATAATAAAGATGTGTCTACTGTTTATCCTGTTCACATCACAAGGTCAAACATGACCAAAATACACAGCCTGTATGCAAATGGCCTCAGTGTGCCAAATGCATATGGTAAATGCAGTGGAGCATTAATGGCAACAGGTTTCAGTTTTTTTTAAACATATGAGATTACTGTTTCATTGCACAAATGTTATTTAAAGCAGCTTACAGTTAAGCCACATACTGTATAGACATGCATGCAAGCACCATGCTTCAACAACCTGAGCTATCGGGAACCAGATTTTGCAATTTAATAAAAACTGTGAACCTTCAAACTACATATGGACTTAGGAAATACCCCCGACAATGAGGAGAAACTTTTATAAGGTCACTAAGAGATCGTAATTTAAAAAATCCACTTTCATGTCATTTGCTCTTGCATGAAGTACCTGCAATTTTAACTTTTCCCAAATGAGAGAGAGGGCTGAAGTGATTAGACTGAAATAGGGACTCCTGTAGGGTTTTCTGTTTCATATTACAGGTCTGGCAGTCAGGTGAAATCAAATGGAAAGCCTTCCACATGCGGACGGACACCCTCACACACACACACACCCTCACACACACACACACACACACACACACACCCACACACACACACACACACACACACACACACACACACACACACACACACACACACACACACCCTCACACACACACACACACACACACACACACACACACACACACACACCCTCACACACACACACACCCTCACGCACACCCTCACACACACACACACACACACCCTCACACACACACACACTCACACACAAGGAGCCGCTGTAGAATCACACCACTCAGAGAGAGAAGTAAGAGAAAGAGAATTAGAATTGTACACTATCAGTTCACCTCACACACATAACACAATCAAGGCAAATTCACAAACTAACACAGAATATTCCAATCAATTATCGACCAGCTCATAGAACACAAATTCAACCCTAAGATGAGGGCGCACCAGCTCCACTAACACTGTCTTGGCATCTCTTGAGCCCACTCGCTCTAAATTGTGTTTTTTTCTTCCAGATGGCCATCCTGTCCTAAATAGTTCAACAGTCCTTCCTCCTCAACGTGTATCTTCGTTCCCCAATGTCCCCTCCCCCTTCCTACCGAAGGATCAGTGTCTGTTAGCAACAGTTCTGTGAATAATCCTTCACTGTAGAACATACTGTATGTTTCTCTATGGAGGGCTATCAAGAAGGATTCAGGTCAATACAGGACAATATCTCATACTAGGGTTGGGCAGTTTTCAGATGTTCATACCTTCATACCGTTCCTGGACCATACCGGTAAACGGTATTACGGGCAGTGCACACAAGGGGCACTATTTCTTTCCCAATGTAAAAAAAATACCAATGCTAACAAGCAAACATAAACTAATTGCAAAGGCAGACAACCCAGCTCATAAAATTATAAAACTACTGTATCTTAAAAGGCTACTCACAGTTTGGTGCAGGAACAAAACAAATTGGGGTGGACATGGAGTTGGCCTCTTTGCTCAGCGCCTGCTTGATGTCTGCATAGCGAAACCGCACATATTGAATGGCATTATATCTGGATGCCCATCATGTGGGGCACAGTCTTTTCAGGGTCGGTTTGGGAAAGCGGAGGGGATTGATTGTCTCTGCTGTAACAAAGAAGCTTGATCTTGCAAGCTAGCCACTTAGTTAGCATGTTATCAAAACAAATGCATAGCTGGAGCCCTGAGCTGGAGTTAATTATCTAAGATTTGCCAAATAAATTAACTTTTAATTTTTACGCTGAGTTTACAAAACATTAGGAACACCTGCTCTTTGCAGGACATCATAACTGACTGACCAGGTAAATCCAGGCGAAAGCTATGATCCCTTACTGATGTCACTTGTTAAATTCACCTCAAATCAGTGTAGATGAAGAGGAGGAGACAGGTTAAAGAACGATTTTTAAACCTTGAAACCTTAAACCTTGAGACTGTTGTTCAGAGGGTGAATGGGCAAGACAAAAGATTTAAGTGCCTTTGAACAGGGTATGGTAGTAGGTGCCAGGCCCACTGGTTTGAGTGTGTCAAGAACTGCAACACTGCTGGGTTTTTCACGTTCAACAGTTTCCTGTGTGTATCAAGAATGGTCCACCAC
This sequence comes from Oncorhynchus masou masou, assembly GCF_036934945.1. NCBI lineage: Eukaryota > Metazoa > Chordata > Actinopteri > Salmoniformes > Salmonidae > Oncorhynchus > Oncorhynchus masou. The sequence continues at coordinate 31,432,161 of NC_088213.1, forward strand.
CGAAAAGACATCCAGCCAACTTGACACAACTGTGAGAAGCATTGGAGTCAACATGGGCCAGCATCCCTGTGGAACACTTTCAACACCTTGTAGAGTCCATGCCCTGACAAATTGAGACTGTTCTGAAGGCAAAAGGGGTGCAACACAATATATCGAAGGCGTTTCTTGTGTTTTGTAAACTGAGTGTGTAGAGAATTGGGCAAATGCAATTTCTGTCTAAATGTTCCGATAGTGCCACTTTTTCCTCCATAGTCATTGCTAAGTGATACAGTATGTTAATTGACACTTCTGCGTTGTGCTGTTTATTTCTGATAGTTTTCAAAACCTATGAAGATGTCCAACCCCCGAATACCATGGGTATTTCAAAATACCCCGGTATTCGGTATATACGGTATACTGCCCACGCCCTTTTCATTCCATTTAATAACCTTGCAATGTGCTAAGGACATACAGTACGTCACAGCATTGGGTATTTGTTTCAGGATAGGTTTCAATGGTAAGACGTCTTGTGAAAGGCCTTAATGCAAAGTCCACAATGAAAAGACTCCTTTATACAGTACACAGTTTTACCGCTTTCTCATACAATTGATTTGTCCTACAATTTTCATTCATTCCTTTTTTACATTGGATGTACCCAACTATTATAAGCCCATGTTCTTTCAACCCTTACATGTGTCTGTTCGTCAAATATGAACAAGAATGGCATTTTAAACTCTTTTGGTATCCATTATAGCATTCTGTTATTGTACTGTATTGTATTCTATTATATTTAATATGACATTTTTTAAGGAATAACATATTGATTTTAGATTTTCTTTATAAGAAAAAGAAAACACAAACAAAAGAAATAAACGGTCTTCTCAGCCCCCTGTTTGATCTTGCTCTGTGATTCAGTGGCTCGAGCAGCGATGGATGTGTGTATAAAAAAACAAACACAAAAAAGAGTGAAAAAGGCTTAAATCAGTGGGAAGGACTGCACACGTGGCCTTGAGTGCAGCATAATGGGTCTAACACCAATTATCCCTGTTCCACGCATGGCCACTCTACAACTTGTAATTTTCTTTGCTAGCAGCATGTTATAGTACAGGCTAACATTAAAACAGACTTTAAAAATGAGGGAAAGAACATTAGAGTTTCTTAGTGAACATTGCAGTATGTACCGTGGATTCTCTCTAATAGGGGCTATGGAGACAAAAGGTCTTCATCTTTTCATCAGGGTAAAACTCACATCCTGTACGTGGTATGGCTATATCTGTGCCTGTCCAGGGTTGTTCTGAGGACACACACATTTGGCCCAGCGTTTTCCTGAGTACATGACATTATTAGTGTATTTCTAGAAATGCAATTATACTAGTCTTGCTCGCTCAGGCTTTTAGCAGAAGCCTGAGATGTATTATGAAGATTGACTAGACCTGTGAGTGACACAGTGAGAAGGAGAGAGAGAGAGCAGTACTTGTGCCGTCAACGGAGGAAGGCAAGGGGGCCTACTTGAGCTCCATTTGGTGACTCTCACCTGCCTCTCTTCTGTAAAAAGCTCCTTTGTTCTGCAGGCGACCATGCGGGAGGTTGGAAGGAGGATGGAGGATGCAAATGCTCAGGAGGGGGACTGCATTTGTTCCTCTAGCGTTGTCTAGACATGGTGGTGGTGGGCCAAGCCATTTTAGAAAAGGCATATTATGAAAGGGAATTAAATTCAGGTACCGTCGGGGATCTGTGACGGACGTGACTGAAAAGTTTAATATTGATGCAAAAAAGATTTATATTATATTAATATATACATTACCAGTCAAAAGTTTGGACATCCCTACTCATTCAAGGGTTTTTCTTAATTTTTTACTATTCTCTACATTGTAGAATAAAAGTGAAGACATGAAAACCATACAATAACACACATGGAATCATGTAGTAATAAAAAAAGTTTAATAAAAATATTTTATATATTTGAAATTCTTCAAAGTAGCCACCCTTTGCCTTGATGACAGCTTTGTACACTCTTGGCATTCTCTCAACCTCAACCAATTCTCTCAACCTCAACCTTTTAATGTTTTATTCTTGAGGATCCCGATTTAGATGAGTTTGTAGAAGTTTGTTTAAGTCTTTACACTTGAAAATTTGCGTAATTCTTTAATCACTAGGCCAAAGGGCCTAGATAGTTACAGTTAAGTTTGAACACCTACTCATTCAAAGGTTTATTTTTAAAACTATTTTCTATACTGTAGAGTAATAGTTAAGACAAATACGAAATAACATGTTTTCCAACAGTCTTGAAGGAGTTTCCACATCTCAATTGGGTTGAGGTCGGGTGATTGTGGGGGCCAGGTCATCTGATGCAGCACTCCATCACTCTCCTTCTTGGTCAAATAGCCCTTACACAGCCTGAAGGTGTGTTGGGGTCATTGTCCTGTTAAAAAACAAATGATAGTTCCACAAAGCGCAAAACAGATGGGTTGGCGTATCGCTGCAGAATGCTGTGGTAGCCATGCTGGTTAAGTATGCCTTGAGTTGTAAATAAATCCCCAACAGTGTCACCAGCAAAGCACCCCCACACCATTACACCTCCTCCTCAATGCTTCATGGTGGGAACCACACATGCAGAGATCATCCGTTCTCACAAAGACTCAGAGGTTGGAACCAAAAATCTTAAATAATATCCATTGCTTGTTTTTCTTGGCCCAAGTCTCTTCATCTTATTGGTGCCCTTTAGTAGTGGTTTCCTTGCAGCAATTCATGAAGGCCTGATTATGCAGACTCCTCTGAACAGATGATGTTGAGAGGCTGAGGCTGGTAACTGTAATGAACTTATCATCTGCAGCAGAGGTAACTCTGGGTCATCCTTTCCTGTGGCGGTCCTCATGAGAGCCAGATTCATCATTGCGCTTAAGGGTTTCTGTGACCGCACTTGAAGAAACTTTCAAAGTTATTGAAATGTTCTGGATCGACTGACCTTCATGTCTTAAAGTAATATGGACTGTCCTTTCTCTTTGCTTATTTGAGCTATACTTGTCATAATATGGACTTGGTCTTTTACCAAATAGGGCTATCTGTATACCAGCCCTACCTTGTCACAACACAACTGTTTGGCTCAAATGCATTAAGAAGGAAAGAAATTCCACAAATTAACCTTTAACAAGGCACACCTTTTAATTGAAATGCATTCCCGGTGACTACCTCATGAAGCTGGTTGAGAGAATGCAAGAGTGTGCAAAGCTGTCATCAAGGCAAAGGGTGGCTACTTTGAAGAATATAAAATACACTGCTCAAAAAAATAAAGGGAACACTTAAACAACACAATGTAACTCCAAGTCAATCACACTTCTGTGAAATCAAACTGTCCACTTAGGAAGCAACACTGATTGACAATAAATTTCACATGCTGTTGTGCAAATGGAATAGACAACAGGTGGAAACTATAGCAATTAGCAAGACACCCCCAATAAAGGAGTGGTTCTGCAGGTGGTGACCACAGACCACTTCTCAGTTCCTATGCTTCCTGGTTGATGTTTTGGTCACTTTTGAATGCTGGCGGTGCTTTCACTCTAGTGGTAGCATGAGACAGAGTCTACAACCCACACAAGTGGCTCAGGTAGTGCAGCTCATCCAGGATGGCACATCAATGCGAGCTGTGGCAAGAAGGTTTTCTGTGTCTGTCAGCGTAGTGTCCAGAGCATGGAGACTCTACCAGGAGACAGGCCAGTACATCTGGAGACGTGAAGGAGGCCGTAGGAGGGCAACAACCCAGCAGCAGGACCGCTACCTCCACCTTTGTGCAAGGAGGAGCAGGAGGAGCACTGCCAGAGCCCTGCAAAATGACCTCCAGCAGGCCGTGCATGTGTCTGCTCAAACGGTCAGAAACAGACTCCATGAGGGTGTTATGAGGGCCCGACGTCCACAGATGGGGGTTGTGCTTACAGCCCAACACCGTGCAGGACGTTTGGCATTTGCCAGAGAACACCAAGATTGGCAAATTCGCCACTGGCGCCCTGTGCTGGCGCCCTCACAGATGAAAGCAGGTTCACACTGAGCACATGTGACAGACGTGACAGAGTCTGGAAATGCCGTGGAGAACGTTCTGCTGCCTGCAACATCCTCCAGCATGACCGGTTTGGCGGTGGGTCAGTCATGGTGTGGGGTGGCATTTCTTTGGGGGGCCGCACAGCCCTCCATGTGCTCGCCAGAGGTAGCCTGACTGCCATTAAATCAAATCAAATTTATTTATATAGCCCTTCGTACATCAGCTGATATCTCAAAGTGCTGTACAGAAACCCAGACTAAAACCTCAAAAAGCAAGCAATGCAGGTGTAGAAGCACGGTGGCTAGGAAAAACTCCCTAGAAAGGCCAAAACCTAGGAAGAAACCTAGAGAGGAACCATGCTATGTGGGGTGGCCAGTCCTCTTCTGGCTGTGCCGGGTGGAGATTATAACAGAACATGGCCAAGATGTTCAAATGTTCATAAATGACCAGCATGGTCAAAGAATAATAATCACAGGCAGAACAGTTGAAACTGGAGCAGCAGCACGGCCAGGTGGACTGGGGACAGCAAGGAGTCATCATGTCAGGTAGTCCTGAGGCATGGTCCTAGGGCTCAGGTCCTCCGAGAGAGAGAAAGAAAGAGAGAAAGAGAGAATTAGAGAGAGCATACTTAAATTCACACAGGACACCGGATAGGACAGGAGAAGTAGTCCAGATATAACAAACTAGGTACCGAGATGAGATCCTCAGACCCCTTGTGAGACCATATGCTAGTGCGGTTGGCCGTGGGTTCCTCCTAATGCAAGACAATGCTAGACCTCATGTGGCTGGAGTGTGTCAGCAGTCCCTGCAAGAGGAAGGCATTGATGCTATGGCCTGGCCCGCCCGTTCCCCAGACCTCAATTGAGCACATCTGGGACATAATGTCTCGCTCCATCCACCAATGCCACGCTGCACCACAGACTGTCCAGGAGTTGGCGGATGCTTTCGTCCAGGTCTGGGAGGAGATCCCTCAGGAGACCATCCGCCACCTCATTAGGAGCATGCCCAGGCGTTGTCGGTAGGTCATACAGGAACGTGGAGGCCACACACACTACTGAGCCTTATTTTGACTTGTTTTAAGGACATTACATCAAAGTTGGATCAGCCTGTAGTATTGCTTTCCACTTTAATTTTGAGTGTGACTCCAAATCCAGATCTCCATGGGTTGATAAATTTGATTTCCATTGATAATTGTTGTGTGATTTTGTTGTCAGCACATTCAACTATGTAAAGAAAAAAGTATTTAATAAGAATATTTCATTCATTCAGATCTAGGATGTGTTATTTTAGTGTTCCCTTTATTTTTTTGAGCAGTGTGTATATATATATATATATATAAATATATATATATATATATATATATATATATATATATATATATATATACTATTTTGTGGGGACCAGATAATAAAAAAATACATGCTTTATTATATTAAAAGCAATGCCTGACATTTTGAAGAAAGCCTCATTTAGAAGTTAAGTGATTGACTCGCTACATCCTCATCAAATTGTGTAGTACATGAGTGAATAAAAATTGTTTTTGCTTGCATAGAATTACATAGAATGTTCTAGACAAAATGTGTCTGAGTAAAGGGTACTGTTTTTTTTCCAGATTTATTGAACAATTATCTCCCCTTGGTAACGCCACGTTATATTACTCTAAAGCTCAGAGAGAAGATACTGTAGTTGTTCGGCTGTGAAAATTACACAAAATAAAGATACAAAAAAAATATATATAAAATATATATATATATAAATATATAATTAAAAAAAATATATATATATAATATATAAAAAATATCAAATTGGTGGGTGTTTATATTTGTCCTGTTACACACAAGTGTATAATACAAATGTGTTTCTTGCATATCTCAACTCCCCCTGAGATACCCGCAGGAAGTGAGGTGGCCAAGATCACCATTGTCCTACGCCCCTGTTGAACCATAATGACTCAAAGAACCCTTTGAGCGCGTCAATGGTTCTTTGCAGTTCAGAAAAGGGTTCTTTCCTCTTTCTGTGATAATTAAAATGTAGGGGCGGCAGCTCATGAGAATATTTTGAGGTGTGGTTTGCGCACAGCTTTTTTTGTACAAACTTAAGTGTCATTCCAGTTTATCTAATGTGTTGTCTTATACCATTAAATGCTTGAACATGACTACAGTCAGAAATTGTGTCTCGTGAAAGACTCATGTAAGTCCTTGAGTCATGGGAACTGTTGTCAAAATCAGTGGTTCTCAAACCTCTCCCTGGGGACCCAGAGCAGTTCCATGTAAATGATCTATTCCAGAGCTAGCTCACCAGATGAATCAACTAACACTATAATAACAACAATGGAATTTTAATTTAAGAGAAAATAATATAATATGGCCAACCAGAATAAATAACCCTGTATGGTTTTCAAAAGGCTATTGAGATTCTCCATAAAGGTTATGTACAGAAAAAAAGGTAAAATATAGTACCAGAAAAGGGTTGTGATGATTTGTTGTGCTATATATATATATATATATATATATATATATATATATATATATATATATATATATATATATCATCATATATATATATATATATATATATATATATATATATATATATATATATATATATATATATATATATATAAACTATATGGTATGGTTCTTTATGGAAGCTTAGGAAAGGATTCTTAATAGCACAATAACACTGGGGAGTTGAGGCGACAGGTAACCTAGTGGTTAGAGCGTTGGACCAGTACCTGATAGGTTACTGGATTGAAACGCCGAGCTGACAAGGTAAAAATCTGTAGTTTTGAACAAGGCAGTCAACACACTGTTCCCTGGTAGGCCGTCATTGTAAATAAGAATTTGTTGTTAACTGACTTGCCTAGTTAAATTAAAAATAAATTAAGGTTCCATTTAGAAATGTATGAGCATGGTTCTTTATAGAACCTTTAAAAACGAGATCTATAAAGCACCTAAAAGGGTTCCGGTATTTTTAAGAGCCAAATAACCCTTATTTGGCTCTATATCAAAAAAAATATTTAAAAGTGACACCTGAGTAACGTGTGGTGTGTAAAAGTAGCCGTCTCTGTCTGTTTCCCCACCCAGTAAGAGGGACTAGTCCTACTCCTCCCGCCCTGCCTGTGTTGCATCATCCTGTTCACTCACTGAAAAACAGCTCAGGAAAATATTGGTTGCTTTTTACTCTAATGCTGGTTGCCATGGAAATAGATATGTGCCAAACAAAGGACAGAGGGAGAGGGAGAGAGAAACAGGAAGGAAAGGAGATAGCTTAACAACTCACGTGACGTGTGTGTATGGTTTGTCTTGCATCCAGTAAAATATTTATTCAGGAGTGATGGAGTAATTGTGTATATTTGCTTAAAGGAAGTTCAAAAGCCATCAAGACACCTATAAATATTTGTGAAACGTCTTGGACTTTTGATTGGTTTGATTGACTGGTGTTTAATTGGCTACTTTTATGTGTATGTTCAAGAGGAAGAGAGAGGAGGGGAGAGAAAGAGGGAGAGATTGAGCGAGAGAACGAGAGAGAGAGAGACCGTCCATGTGTTTGTGTGGGTGTTACGTGGGCGTCCTAACAGATTGGATGACTACGCTCTTGGTGGTGCACGGTTGTTTGCTATTAAACTAGTCTTCTCTCATGTGGTGAGCTATGTACTCTGTCAGTATTCTTTGATATTACTATGAACTATGAATAGGCATAGTATTGAAAAGGGTTTTACTCAGAAGCTTTCAAGGAGTATATCGCCTACTCCAGTCACGCTGAAGGCTAAATGAATGTTCGTATCGCCTACAGTCATATCACCCACTATAGTGAAGTCTGATACTGATATTTTTTTTGCACTGCACTCTACTACATAAATGGAATTACGTTACATCTTTTTCTTTTTCCACACTTTCTTTTCGAGAGCTGGTGCTGTTGGAGTGTGGGGTGAACAGTATGAGAACACTAATGAGAGTTTCAGGGAGAGCAAGGTACCGAGCGAAGGAGGAGAAATGGAATAGAGATTGGCCAATCAATTATTCCCTCCATTTTCTAAATGAAGAGCAGAGCACTAAGAGGTCAAGCAGCACTGTGGGTGGGCTGAAGTGAGAACAGACTGACACCTGAACTCAACAGGAGAAACAGTGGGGAGTCGGGGGCTCATATTCACAATGGGGCCATTTGGAGGGAGTCGTCTACTCAACAGCAAAAAAATACCAAAATTGGACTACCAGTGGTTTTCCTTTCATTTGCCACACGACATCATGCTGCCGTTATACCCAAGGAGATCAAATCAATCTGAATCTCAGTTAGGTCTTAATCTCAGTTAACCCAGAACAAAAATCTTGCTTAATTTGGTCAGATATGTCTCGTCTGTCCACAAGAGATTAGTTAGGACCCAAATGAAGGTCATGGTTCTGCAGCATGCATTGCCAGGCTGGAGAGCATTAGCCTTGTTTGAGGTTTTACACCCTACCAAAGAAAAGGTCATTAGCTGATGAGGGCAGTTACCTGGAAGAGAGGCACCTGGTGGGTGATCCTGCTTTCCTGTTGGCTGGAGAGATAGAAATCGAGAGAGAGAGAGAGAGAGAGAATACATGAGCAGATGCTCGCTCTCACGCAGCACAGTGAATTACCCATACACTGCCTAAACAAACCCAGCCCATCGCAGACAGGTGTGTGTGTTGTAACACTGATACCGAGTACAGACATCTGTTCTAGTGACCTTTGAACCTCAGCTCTGTTTTCATGGCAGGTAGCAAAGCCCTTATCATCTCCTGAGAACTCTGAATGGCTGATTGGAACCATGCATGATGAACCATGGTGTATAAATACAATGTGAGCCATTCCCTCTGGTCCAGGCTTTTTATTAATTGTCTCATTAAGCACTCTTTATACACCGGGATTAGAATAGAATCAAATCAAATTGTATTTGTCACATGCGACGAATACAACAGATGCAGACTTTATCATGAAACGCTTACTTACAAGCCCTTAACCAACAATGCAGTTCAAGAATCACACGCTTACAGAGAAAATGATGGTATCGACTGGCATTGTAGAAATACTACACCAATATCATAATAACCAGAATGTTTCAGTAATAATGTTTCATACATGAAAGAATATCTAGATCTGTGATATGCAAATGTGTTTTCATCAACTACAATATGTCAGAGCCAAACATTTAGCGCCACACAATAAAAAAGCTAGTATATTATATTGAAGTCATTAGTATAACGCTCGACAAACTATATTTTGTGCGCTCTTACATTTACATTACATTTAAGTCATTTAGCAGACGCTCTTATCCAGAGCGACTTACAAAAGATATATTTCCATATGTCTCATTTATAGCCACCAAGACACTTGCATACAAATCAAAGCACATTTCTTTGGACAAAATACAAAATTCAGGTGTTCATTCAATCAGAAAAAAACTATAACTCTACATATTTTGAGTAGATAATACTGTTTAAAGCAGCACATTGACATCTGAAAAGATTACATGATCTCTTGCTTTGTGAAACATTATGAAACTGCTAAATGCCAGTTACAGGCTCTTTGCTGCTGTCTTGGATAAAAGAGAGGAAATATGCATGTAAAAAGCCCAATTGGAGATGAATATAGAGAACAATTTGCCTCCATGCGTTCTTCCTGAGGGTGGAGACACTGTGTTTAAATACAAGCTGTTTCTTTGAAAGGCTGAGGTGCTGGTCTCCAGCGGAGAATGGAGGCGATGTTCTGTATACTGTAGTCCACACACAGTGGGACAAAGCAGGAGCAGATCAGCCAGATGTAGTCAGGCAAGCATGCTGGTACGCTACTATACACCTACTTGTTTAACAGGACAGGAATACAGTGAGACAGTGGTCAACATGAACAGAATAGTGTGTCTTATTTGAACAATAAAATGCCTAGTGAATAATACATATAGTGACTTTTATCACATTAAAAAGAAACTACATGATTTGTCATAATTATTGATACAGTTGCTAATTTCCCTATGATTATCAAGGCATTAAGAATATAGATGCAGTCTTAATGCATTAAGGGGTTAATTGGAGGTGTTTCAAATTGGGTTTTCACAATGCATGCAAAAAAATGTGGAAGGGGTTTAACCAGATCTAGTCCCAACAGGCAACAGCTGTGATATCTATCTCTCTAATATGAACAGGTATATAGTATCTTGCATATTCAAATGTATATGTTGAATGGCTCGGTGGAAGATTGGCTGGAGTTGTGGTGTGCCCTTTAAAAAAAAAAAATCTTCAGGGACTTTCAAATTCAGTCTCCTCGATGGTGACGTCACCGGTGTTCAGAATATTGACAGGCCACCTGTCGGGCGAGCTGCTCTTTAAAACGGCAGGACTGTAACAACGCTAGACTTCTCTCTCTACACATGGCATCGAGACGGGCCGTCATCTTTGTTCCTCAACAGATAGCAAGAGAGTAAGCGACAAGTAAACAGAGGAACAGAAGTAGAGCAGGTAGACAGAGAGGGAGAAGGAAGTGCTATAGGTTGGCGTTAATTCATGATGTGCAGTTTATACCATCTGAACATGACAGTCCTTCTTAGCAAACCAGTGACGCGTGAGACATCAGCAACCAGGGACGATTGAAGAAAGAAATACACGCTGTGTCGAAGTATTCTGAAGGTAAGATACTTGTATTTATTGTGTGTGTGTGTGTGTGTGTGTGTGTGTGTGTGTGTGTGTGTGTGTGTGTGTGTGTGTGTGTGTGTGTGTGTGTGTGTGTGTGTGTGTGTGTGTGTGTGTGTGTGTGTGTGTGTGTGTGTGTGTGTGTGTGTGTGTGTGTGTGTAAGAGAGAGTTTATGTTGTGGTCGGGTGAAAGGAGAGAGGATGCCAGACTGTGCAACAGGTCGGCTGTAGAAAGCAAAAACCAAGCACTCACACGGTTTTTTCCTCCACCGACACAGTAAGCTACTTGGGCTACATTTGCTAGTTAAAAGCATTGGTAAAGAGCCCCCGATTGAAATCGATTTCTTGTAGGCTAGGTACCGTTTATATAGTTCCCATAAACCATGACCTTTCGAACCGTAGACTACATTATATATTTATTCGCGATTCCTGGAATTAGGATTGAGCAGCTGTAGTGCGTCGCTATCAAACGGATTTGCAGTTAATTATTTGTAAAAACGTCTGCTACTTTGCTTTCCGATAAGTAGACTATATGTAACCATTTCCGTTCGGACACATAATTTATTATTGCTTTATGCTACTTCCGATAGATAAATTATCCATAACACACACACACAGCACTATCATCTGCCGTTCAGCACCACCGATGTGGACAGCTCCTTTCACTATGTGTTGGTCGTAGTTGGCCTCTTAGTTGCCCACTGTATATGATCCACGGTAAACACAAAACAAGCAGATATATTTTCTAGAAATCATATTTGCATAACAATTGCACGTTAACGAGTATACCTGTTCGTTGTTCCTGTTTAACCAATTGAAGTGGCAGAATAGACCACCTGTACTTATGTTAAACTGGTGGAGAAAAGGAGTTGTATATAATATGAGCAAACATGTTTAACAAACAGGTTGGTTAAATTAATTCAGTGGGTTTGGTGTAGTTATTTGGAACAAAGCAGTATACATAAATGTAGAAATGAACCAAACCAATTCATGCTTGGAGTCACTCTTTGATGTCTGATTGTTTGTGAAGAAATTATTTATCATATTGATGCCTCTGGCCCCCTCAAGGCTAAACAGATATGTGCAAGCAGGGATGCATCTGCCAGGAGCACATCGCACAAAATTCAGTCTCAGCTCTAACCTTGAAGAGGGCAATCTGCTTCTGAAATAGCAGCTCTTTTGAAGCGCCACAGGGTACAGAAAACACACACAAAAACAGGTCTAAATGTATTTTTATGTGTTTTGTGGATGTGTGTCTGAGAGAGTGTGCATGTGTGTGCGTGAGTGAGAGAGAGAATGGATGCAATTTAAAGAGAGACATTTGAAGTGCAGTCCCAGTAGTTAATGCCTGAGTGGCCGGTTTGTATGTGTGTCCCCATGGAGCCCAGGGGAGGAGCCCCAGCATCTGAACTGTCCTTTCATCAGCCTGTCAGGGCAGGGAGCTGGTCACCCACACTGAGAAAGAGCATCCAGAATCCTCATCACCACACGACTCAGATATATGTAGAGAAAGAAGAAATCCACAACAGCCGAGATGAAATGAGACAGGAAAGAAGACAGCTGATCAGAGGAAGGGAGAGCAAACATTCCCTCCAAATGCACTAATCTTTCTATGCTCCACTAAAAACAAACCTGTTTAATGTCAGCTTTCAAAGGATAATAGAATATGAATAATAGAATAGAAAGTGTGTCATGTATCAAAGCATATCCATCCCTGTTGGTTTGTGACGCTAGATTGTTCACACAGCTTTTGGTGTCTTAGAATACATTTCCATGGTTTCGCTGGAGCAGAAGGGAAGGAGAAAAAGTGTGAACGGTATCTATGGAGAAGGAGGTGAGGTGGCGGTGTGGATGCATAGTAGAAGTCTGTTATACAGTCAGTTTGGTGGATAACATGTAGTCAGAGTTGAAGCTCAGTCCTATTGTAATACAGAGGAGTGGGGAAGGAACGAGGCAGATCTGATGCCAGATGGATGAGTTGAGAGTCAGTCAGTGTGGCTGTGTGCCCAGAGAGAGTCACCAAGCCTCTCAGAGGACCACATATTCACTTACTGACATGGACACCATGGCCCTAACCCCCTAGCCACTGTTTCTAACCAACACACTCATTCCTGGGCATCCACACATCATAATATTACGACTCACAAATCTCTCATATCCCTCTTATGACTGACTACATTGCCTCTTATGACTGACTACATAGCATCTTATGACTACCCCAACGCTTTCTACACACTTACCATCATCTCCAACCACTCTCCCCCCCACACTTTGAATATCCCAAATACCCCAATCTATCACCCTGCATCTACCTGTAACCTTCATAACCCCCCCCCCCATCCCAGCCCTACCCCCTCTGCAACAGCAGCCTCCATTTCAACCACAGAATCCCACCCCACTGCTACTTTGATATACCTCCAGTGATGTTATGGTAAAAAAAAAAGAAATATTCTGATCGCAGTTCTCGGTGAGTAAAGTAATGTTCCCTATACTTTCAATTCATTTTTACGCAAAAGGTGGGTTAACGGCCATAATGTGCGTTTACCCTCCACCACACCCCTGTATAGCTCCACCCCTGACTCCCCTCCCTCCATCCCCCAGCACCTTACTTTCCCATGAAATTTGTTTTATTACAGTAACAAGAGGGCTGCGCTTTAGAAATCAGTCCAGAGTCCCTGAGCTCGTCTTCTTCACGCCCGTCAAAGTGTAAAAAAATCCACTCTGAAATACATCTGGAAAAGAAAGAATCTTACACTAGACGAGGAATCATACTCTACAACGAGGTAAAATGATTGGGAGAGCGTGCAGTGCACACTAACTGAGTCACCATAGAGCACATCCATTGGGGAGGGGACCAGGGTGGAGGGGAGGGGGCCACTGCCCCCAGTCTTCTCTCCTGCTGAGGCATGGCTGTGGGTGGTGAGTCGCCAGGCTCCAGCTGGCCTACTGTCTGTGGCAGCAGCTCTGGTGCAGGAGTGGCGATAGATCACGCACCACATATGAACAGGGTCACTGATAGCACAGCACCTGACATGAAATTATACACTAAGTGCAATGAAACATGGAGAATACAGAACAAATACAGCGGACAGTTGCAGTCGGGCGACACCTAATGTGATCTTTTACTGTCATTTAATCATACACCAGCAAAATGTTATTTCGGTTGGTGTCTCCTGAAAATGGGATCAAACTTCCGATCCTTTGAGGTGACGGAGAATTGCAATCGAATGTGTATTGACCCAAAGGTGTTTTTATTTGATTTGCTTGGTGATTGATAAGGGAAATACAGTCTGGATAGCCTGGGGATGGAGTGGATTTGATTTTCCTGCACCGCGTGTCAGCAGCTGTAAGGTAAGATGTAATATTAGGACTTACAGGATTTCTTCCATTGTGCAAAATTCATTTTTTTACAAGAAAGAAGCCACATATTTTGAGCTTGTTTCCAAAGGAACCCCATTGGCCCATTAGACAACCGTTTAAGACAAACCCAAATCAATTTACACAATGATAAAAAATCAATTTTGATAATGATAATTCTTAATTCAATACTAGGGAGGCTTTCTAGGTAGGACAAGTACAGTGTTGTTGGGAATCACTCCATGTAGATGAGCTACAGTAGGAAATCATTCAATTGCAATTACAGCAACAGTGTGCACTGCACACTCTCACAGGCGGTTTTCCTCGTTGTAGAGTACGATTCCTCATCGAGTGTAAGATTCCTTCTGTGTCAGATGTATTTCAGAGTGGATTTTTTACACTTTGACGGGCGTGAAGAAGATGAGCACGGGGACTCTGGACTGATTTCCTAAGCGCAGCCCCCTCGTTACTGTAATAAAACAAATTGTTCATGTAACTCGACAGAGACCTCGGGGGAGACATCACGCTTGAGTAGTAAAGAGAAGCTGAGCTGTGCTCCAGTCATAGCAGACACTGGATCGTGTGCTGTTTCTAGAGCTCTGAAACCTCCTCAGATCTGCCGACAGGCCACAGGCAGGTATTCTATTATTACATACAATAAGAAACAACAACACCTGCTGTATTTCATGTTCCCCTGCCACTGTAATGTTAGTCTGTCAGATGGAAACAAACTGCATTCCAGATCGAATTGAGCTGTTATTCTGAGCCGTTTGCTGTCACTCGTGGAAAGATGAGGCACCCGGGATTCAGAGTGAGACGTATTCCCTCATCAGCTTCTTAATGTGAGATCCAAAGGGAAGTCCCCACAAGTGTTTGTGTGTGTACCTGCATGCATGCAAGTGCATGCGAGTGTTTGTTCATCTGTTTGCGCATTTCTGTGTGTGTCTGTTTGTGCATGCACATCATACAGTATGTATGTAAAGTGTGTGTGTGTTGTTATCGGAGATAGGGGAGGGTCTGTCTGTCTCCATAAGTCTTTCCACTAATCAGAGCCGCTCCACACCTGTGGAGAGACAGAACTAATGAAACGAGGGATGAATAAAAAGCCATTTAAGAAATTCCTGCCATGTTCCCTGCTGACAGGGCTGGGTGATGGGATGTTATAATGGAGTTAAGGTGAGGCCAGAGAGCTGCCCTAAGGGCATGATTATTCTCACTCAGAGTTATTGAATTAAAGTCCCCCTCATCCTCATTTCAGTCTGGTTCTGGAAAACTGGAATGCATTTTTCTTTTTACACCTGATTGTTTGGCCTCAGGGAGTCTGTTTTATCTTTCTCCCCCATGCCAGGTGCATGCTGGTCTAATTTGTCAGTGTTATTTAGAATCAGAATGTTTCCAACTGCACTGTCTAGACATTGTGATTTTAAAAGTAACAACACATATACTGTATCTAGGTGTTCTTCCTCTGTTGTTCACCATTCTACATCTAATGTCGAAAAGGAGAATGTGAAATGCTCAGAGGTGGTGTGTTTTAGTCATGGGGTCAGGAAGAAACATGCTTTGGTGTTTGTTATTTTCTCCTTTCTGTGTTGATGAAAAAAAGGCAAATTGCCAGCATTTTATGAATCATAGTCTGCCATAATCATAGGCGCTCTAGTTGAACATTAGTTTCCATTCAAAGCGCACAAGGACAGAATTGGCCCTGGCCCCTCTCTGCCCGCTGTGTCGGTAATTGTATAGAGGACAGGCCTTCATTTGAGCTGGAGAGCATAATTCAGCCGGCTTTAATAATGCATTACCATTCCATGCTGCACCTATTAGTTCTGCCAGGACTCCAGCAGAAATAAGAGGAACATATTCCAGACCTTTTTCCTCATGAAGACCCCAAGTAAATATATAAATGGATGCAGAGGCAGGCTCTGCTTTTTTGAACAAGTCTCTCATATTCACACTAGCGGATGGCCCTATTATGGTTAATATATATTTAATTGGGAAAACGTATTTGATCCAAGTCAATTTCCCTCTCACAGTGGGACTCCTAATGTAATACATTACCCATGGCGGTGGCAAGTTACCCTTTCCTCCCCAGCCAAGTCTGCTCCCATTGAGTGGAGCTGACTCCCATACAATGCTATCCAATTATGACCTCTGCTTTTGTTTGTGATAACCCAAGCAGTTCCTTATGCAAAATAAATGGGACTTGAATATAGGCTAATCAGGCCAGTTAGCACACAGCCAAACCCGTCAGTGGGGGTAATGACAAAAAGCTATTTAGAGGCTAATAATTATATATTCATTGATATAGAATGATGTGTGTGTGTGTACTGTTGGTGTATGTTGTGTAGACAAAGAGAAAGCAAGAGGGATGGAGAAGAGTAGAGAGACAGTCTAAGGCTAAGCAGTCAGAATACCATTTCAAATGAAGCACATTAGCCACAGTTCCAGTCAGAGGCGGCCAACACAGCTCTACACTACCTGCTGAGATCAATGGGGAATCATTCATTTACCCAAGTGCCTTATTTCACATTGACTTGTTTAAAATTCAAGGACCCAACTCCCTTTCAGCACCTTTTCAACATCCAGACAGGTTGAACTGCCTTTGATGAGCAAGTTGATAACTTGACACTGAAAGACTGTTAGCTACTGCTACTCAATATGTTCAGACCGTTAAACAGAATGGCTAAATATTCATCAGAGAGGATAGCGGGTGAAGTATCATGTCCTATTTGAACTCTTTATTTCTATTTCAATGCATCCAATCAAGAGATCTGTTCATGATTGAAAGTATCTTAGGAAAATGATGTGCATAAACACGGTCTATTGCACATTAGTTTCTCTGTGTCCCGCCTCGTCAGTTGGACCATTGGTTGCACTATGCATTAAATGCAGTTTGAGCATTTACAAGGACAACCCCTCTCCATTGATGGGTTTTATTAGACTCAGAGTGCTGTGGCTGTATTGGCTATGTCCTTCCTGAGCACTGAGAGAGGAGGGGGACACAGGTGACAGTCCCTGGAAATGAAGGAGAATATTATGAATTTGGGAGACTCTCTGCCCACTCACTGGAAATTGGGATTTTACACCATGACATTATTAACTTCACCAAAACAGGATTTGTAAGGGCACATGGAGCCATAATATACAATTCCAACAGTTTAGTAGCTATAACTGCAGTCTTTAATTAGTCTTAGTTTCCTAGTAATTAATACAGGTGGTAAATTAAATCTTACAATGTATCTGGCTGGCCCTGATCGAGCTTGTCATGTCTTTTTATTTTCCCTAGGGAGATGACACTGCATCGTGACTCAGGGGGCTAACATCCAAGCTGACCTTACAGAACGCTACAACAGAAACGGAGCCACAGCTCAAGGTGAAGAGTTCTGACTTTTGTGGTCCTGGACGCTATGGAAGACTAGTGATTTTGTTGTTGTAAATTCAGCACCCAGACAACAAGTCATAGTCTACCTCAGTGTCCAGAACTCATGCATCAATGACACCTCAACCTCTTTTAGTAGAGACATAATCGTAGAAAGCTTAGGAAGAGTGGAGTCTTATTTTGAAATTGTGGGATGCACTGTAACCTATTGTCCTTTCTGATGGCTTATGTGTTCTTTGACGTTTCATCATAAATTCATATATTGTATGTCTTTTACCATTAAAGAAAACTCATCTTGATTGAGAGGTGTCTTTTATTCTTCTTTTAAAATATAATGGCTTTTGTCAGTTCTGTGTTTAGGCTACATCTGATTTTAAAATTGACACGTTTCGGCCATAGGGGCTTCAATCATCAGATGCTGGGTCCATTGTGAGTGTTGATATGGAATAAATACTCATACTTAATCCTCTTCATTCCTATGTGGAACACAAGTTTTCCATGAGAGAGCACCACTGCTGCTGATCTCCAGTCTTTTTGGGAATGTTATTCCATGATGGGCCACAGTCCATCTCCTTCGCCACGGTTCTTCTCCAGGTTTCTTGTCTAAATTCATAAATACTCAGTATGAATAAATACTCAAAGATTAATACTAGCGAACTTGGTTAGAGTTGAGCACATCTTATTGAACTTTATATACCTGATATTACCAGTGTGAGCTATGAACTACCATCCATGATCCGTAATGGGATTGATATATTTTGAAAATGCAAATGTGTTGAAATATGTTATAAAACAATGGATTATGTGTTGTGATTTCTTATTCGATCAAGTCTTAGCGTGGGTACTTTAACTTTTTCTTTAGTGTTACCAATCAGAAAGTTATTAACACTGTAATAACACAATACACACACTCTGTTTACAGATATCATTCCATAGACCTTGAGTGGCAAATAGTAAGTAGTAAGCCTTGGACAGGTAAGCCTTGTCCACGCCAGACAGCCCATAGTGCCAAATGCCTATGATGTATAATTTCCCAGCAGTATAGCCTTTACAATTTTGTGAAATTCTAGACCTCTATAAATTCATTTGCTGCAAGGAAAGAAGAATGTATTGAAGGAAATTAGTTGTATTTATTGCATTTAAAGTAGTTACTGGATGAAAAGAGAGATGGACAGATTAAATGGAAGCCTAATGACAGCCATTTGTAATAGCTTTTTTTGAATATGAATATGCATCACAGAGAGTAACAATGAGAGTGGGCGTTACCTTCAACTCTGAGATCAGTGTAGGATGTTTCCATGGTTACTACCATGGCAACCTTTACTAAAAACAGACATTGGCCTAGAACAAATCAGTATGAAATAGTCTGATTTCCATGGCCTCGAGGGTCATTGTTGGTGAAACTCAACAACCCTTTCACTGTGCTGTAGAAATACATCTCTATGGAAAAGGGGCATGCTGTAGATAGCTGGATAATTGAATGGTGCCTCAACTGAAATGGCCAGACAACCAAAAGATAAAGATATAACTGCTACAATAATATCAGGCTATACTGCAGGAAGAATCATCTCCAAGGTCTTTTTGCAAAATGGAGCATTAAAATGGCCTGAAGTACAGTGAAAATATTGTTTTATACAGTGCATTTTGAAATTAATCCATAATAGATGATACCAAGCTGAACTCAATGTTGGAGAAATACCTTTGGGATCATTTTAGCAGTAGACCTCCTCTGTCTACATTTTTATTAGGTCATTAATTGTGCCATAGGGTTAGGTTAGGTGGGTTTGAAACAGGGGCTCAGCAGCAATAGCCTACCGAAATGGCTTTTCAAGCATAGATCCAATAGTCTCAAAATCAATTTCTTAAAGATCTAATGCAGCCGCTTTTATCTCAATATCAAATAATTTATGGGTAACAATTAAGTACATTACTGTGATTGTTTTCAATTAAAATGGTAAAAAAAATATATATATTTCTAATATCAAAAAGAAATTTCTCAAGCAATGATTTTACAGACAGAAAACTAGCTGTTCACGAGGCCTTTAATGAGCAAGGATATGATACTACACCCAAAACATCACGTTTACATAAATTGATAGTGTTATTATTGGTTTATTTGTAATTATTTGCATTCTTTTATTTGGGAAAGGTCATTTTTAACGTGACTCCAGCTGGCTTTCTGCAGAAATATGACAAATCATGATCCACACATACAGTGCTTTTGGAAAGTACTCAGATCCCTAGACTTTTTCCACATTTTGTTATGTTACAGCCTTATCCTAAAATTGATTGACAAGGAAAAAAACGATCCGCGCACAATAACCCATAATGACAAGGCAAAAACAGGTTTTCAGAATAATTTTTTGATGAAATATACATTTACATAAATATTCAGACACTTTAATCAGTACTTTGTTGAAGCACCACTGGCAGCGATTACAGCCTCGAGTCGTCTTGGGTATGACGCTACAAGCTTGGCACACCTATATTTAGGGAGTTTCTCCCATTCTTCTCTGCAAATCCTATCAAGCTCTGCCAGGTTGGATTGGGAGTGTCGCTGCACAGCGTTTTTCAGGTCTCTCCAGAGATGATTTATCGGGTTCAAGTCAGGGCTCTGGCTGGGCCATCAAGGACATTCAGAGTCATTGTACTGTTGGAAGGTGAACCTTGCCGAGTCTCAGTGCTCCGGAGTAGGTTTTCATCAAGGATCTCTCTGTACTTTGCTCTGTTCATCTTTCCTTCGATCCTGACTACTCTCCCAGTCCCTGCCGCTGAAAAACATCCCCACAGCATGATGCCCCCACCACCATGCTTCACAGTAGGGATGGTGCCAGGTTTCCTCCAGACGTGACGCTTGGAGTTCAGGCCAAAGAGTTCAACCTTGGTTTCATCAGACTAGAGAATCTTGTTTCTCATGGCACGAGAGTCCTTTAGGTGCAATTTTGCAAACTCCAAGCGGGCTTTCATGTGCCTTTATACTGAGGAATGGCTTCCATCTGGCCACTCTACCATAAAGGCCTAATTGGTGGAGTGCTGCAGAGATGGTTGTCCTTCTGGAAGGTTCTCCCATCTCCACAGAGGAACTCTGGAGCTCTGTCAGAGTGACCATCTCTGCCAGAGTGACCATCGGGTTCTTGGTCACCTCCCTGACCAAGGCCCTTCTTCCTCGATTGCTCAGTTTGGCCGGGCCGCAAGCTCAAGGAAGAGTCTTAGTGGTTCCAAAATTCTTTCATTTAAGAATGATGGAGGAACTGTGTTCTTGGGGACATTCAATGCTGCAGAACAGCATGACATCACCAACAAAGCCAGAACAAGTTATAATTTGTCTCATAGAATCTTCAAAACGAAGTATGAATGAAGTCAAAGATTGTGGTGTTTGCTGTGTAGTACCAATCATTTATGAAAGTCAACAGAAAAAAACTATAATGCACTATAGTGCCTTTCCAAATCATGTCCAGTCAATGTAATTTACCACAGGTTGACTCCAATTAAGTTGTAGAAACATCTGAAGGATGATCAATGGAAACAGGATGCACCTGAGCAAAATGTTGAGTCTCATAGCAAAGGGTCTGAATACATATGTAAAGAAGATATTTCATTATTTTATTTTATTTTTTATAAATTTGAAAACATTTTTAATAACCTGTTTGTGCTTTATCCTTATGGGATATTGTGTGTAGATTGAGGGAAATGTTTTATTTAATCAATTTTAGAATAAGGCTGTAACATAACAAAATGTGGAAAAGGGAAGGGGTTTGAATACTTCACGAATGCATTATATATTCAATCACATAGATAACATAATATAACCATATGTGGATATTGCAATAATAATAATGAGACTATGATTAACCATGTTTTAATATTGAAGGATAAACTGCCAAATAACCTACTGCATATTTGCTAGAGTACTCTTATTTCTCCTGTCTTATTCAAATGTAAAACAACCGGAGGACATTCAGAATCATAGTTTGTTTGATTACAGTCATTGGACCAGAGCAGTTTCAATTGAACACGCTCAGCACATTACTTTGGACGGGTTGTGAATAGATACAGTACAGCTGCGACCGGAAGTGACTTTTCATAGTACGCTAGTAAAGGATTTTAGTTAACCATTTTCCTAACCTTAACCTAATTATCCTAACCTGCTACGAAAAAGTTACTTGCGGTCATGGGTGTATACCCAAAGATGTGTTCTATCTGTGCCACCACTATAGTCGAAACCCTTTGGACGAGCATCTGCTAGTGTCTACTGAATGACATCACTTCATCCAAACATTCCCACACCTTCCCTGCAACTCTCAAGCCTCTCTGCTGGAGGGTAATGGATTGGAAGATGAAAAGTTAAAGTTTTTAGTAAGTGAATACATTGCACTGTTATTTACGTATTAATTTTACACATTTGTTTGTGGATGCTTTATGTATGCATAAGAGGTACGGGATAACTAATTTGCGTGTAACAACAACAAACAAAAAACGTTTTAGCTAATGTTAGCTAGCTAACTTTTTTTGGCCAAATTCTGCTAGCTAACTATGGCGTTCTGTGAAGCTGCTCAACCAAATGAGCTATTTTGGCAACTAACGTTACGGTATATGTATTTTGTTGTTCTCGTAAAACAATGTTAGCCAGCTAACGTTAGTGAGTTAGCAACAAAAGTTACTTTCCTAGCTAGTTAGCCAGCTAGCTACCGAGACTATCGTTAGATCTGGTCCATCGCGCGATGACAACAAATTGGCTGGTCATTTATTTATTTATCTTTTATTTAACTAGGCAAGTCAGTTAAGAAAAAATTCTTACCAAAAGGCAAAATGCCTCCTGCGAGGACGGGGGCCTGAGATTAAAAATAAAAACAATATAAATATAGAACAAAACACATCACAAAGGAGACAACACTACATAAAGAGAAATGAGGCAACAACATAGCAAGTTAGCAACACAAAACATGGTACAAACATTACTGGGCACAGACAACAGCACAAAGGGCAAGAAGGTAGAGACAACAATACATCACAGCCATAACTGCCATCTGCTAACATCATCATCAGTCAGAGTTATCATCATCAGAGTGTTATTTTTGGCTGTAAATTACTTTTGTTTAGTGGCTGGCATCAATATACCATTGCTGTAACTCCGAGTAAATATGTTGCCAGAGTGATGGATAACGTTTTCTTATGTGCGCACAGGGTGGAATACCTTTAAGCACTTTGGTCCACGCTCATACGACGGATCGCCACTAGTGCAAGCGCACCCGACGTCAGTGGTTGAAAGTATTTTATTTATGATAAATGGTACCCTGCACACGCAGAGAAGGGTCAGAGAGGAAGATGCGAAGCGTTAGTATGTATGGACAACTTTTTTGCATAAACGCCTTCCCATCATTGAGACAATGACTCCCGTTATTAGGGCGGAGACATTAACATCTCATTATTGTATACAGATTTCTGGCAATATTTATACTTTTGGGTCTACTCTACAAGTCATTGATTGGGTTCGTCTATGCAATGGACACGCAATGGACCAGAGCTATGCCATCATGTGTGTAGCTAAGCTAAAGCTAGCCTGCAGGCTGCGCGAGTTCCAAATCAAAGTTTTTGTTTACTTGGCGGTCTAGAAGTCAGACATTTTTTCCATGCTAATTAAAGTAATTTTTTAATGTATACAATCCCCAAAACAAATTCAGACTGGACGTGCTGTTTAGCAGATGACTAGCCAGTTACAGAAATCCACATATTGCTTTGCGAGATGTTTATTTTATTATGACCAGATAACAATGCCATCTATTAAGTTCCCATTATAGCATCGACTCATTGGCATTGTCTTTATAACTAGATAGAGCTAGGCCTATATTTAAGTAATAAGGCCCAAGGGGGTGTGGTATATGGCCAATATACCATGGCAACGGGCTGTGCTTATGCACAATGCAACACAGAGTGCCTGGATACAGCCCTTAGCCGTGGTGTATTGGCAATATACCACAATCCCCAGAGGTGCCTTACTGCTATTATAAACGGGTTACCAACGTAATTAGAGCAGTAAAAATAAACGTTTTGTCATACCCGTGGTATACGGTCTGATATACCACAGCTTTCAGCCAATCAGCCTTCAGGGCTCGAACCACCCAGTTTATAATATATTATTTACACAATATATTTGTTTAGTCTCTTTCTACAGGCATTTTCTTTCTTTGACACATTTTCTTTCTTATTTCTATTGAATGTTAACATGTTTTCTGTATGAGGATTATTGATGGGGTTTTTCTGTATGAGTGTATGAGTTGATTGTGATTATTTTGGCCTGTGTAGGATGTCCTGTTTAAGATGATTGAACTCACAAACCAGAGACCCTGAAGGGAGTCCTGGACCCCTGACTACTAGCCCAGCCTGCCAGCGATGTCTCCCAAAGTGCCTGGCCATGGCAGGGCGGAGGACACGGCGGTACAGGTCGCTGTTCGAGTGCGCCCCCTGCTGCCCAAGGAGCTGCTGCACAGCCACGAGAGCTGCATGACGGCTGACCCTGAGCAGCGCAGGGTCACTCTGGGTCACGACCGACACTTTCACTGTGACTTCCTGTTTGAGGAGACCAGCTGCCAGGAGGAGGTGTACGCTGTGTGTGTCCAGCCCCTCATAGAGGCCTTCTTTCAGGGCTTCAACTCCACTGTCTTCGCCTATGGGCAGACAGGCTCTGGGAAGACATACACTATCGGAGAAGCCAACCTTTGTGAGTTTCTGGTTTCTTCCCCGCTACCTGCAATGTTTGGTCATTTAATAATTTTTGTTCTATGCCTTCTGAGTTCCATCAGAGGAGATGTGCTAGCTTGTAGTGTAGAGGAGCGGAGAATAGATCTTCTGGTGTGTGATATAGAAATGCTGATATGCAGAGAATTCACACCCATCCTGGAAGCCAACTGCACTTCCTACAATTCAGCTGCCACAGCCTGCGGGAACAGTCCATACCAGACAGGCTTGCCATCTGAGCTACTGGTGTGTGAGATGGCAAATCTGTGTGGGTGGGTTATGGTTACAACACAGAGCGTGTGTGTTTGTGTGTGATGAAGTATGTGCTATATTAGATCAGTTCTGTGGTGCATGTGTGTGTCAGAGGTACGTGTTCCTTCAATGAAAACAGTGCAAAGCTGCAGGCAATGGTTTTATATACGTACATACTTAATTATCCTCAGAGGGGTTACTAGGCTATACCATACAGGGTATATGAACCCAGTGTCTGTGTGTAGCTTCCTTTAGGGATGAGGAGCAGGGCATCATCCCCAGGGCTGTGGCTGAGGTCTTCAAGCTGCTGGATGAGAATGACCTCAGTGACTTCTCTGTCCGAGTGTCTTACCTGGAGGTGTACAAGGAGGACTTCAGGGACCTGCTGGAGGTGGAGACAGCCAGCAAGGACATCCACATCAGAGAGGATGACAAGGGCAACATTGGTATGGATATTTGTTTGTTTGTTTTTCCAACAAATATTTATCACAAATAAGCATCTCCCTGTGTTGTCAGGGATCTTAAAGTTCAACATGAGGGTAGGGAGGAGTCAAAGTCATGTGTGTTAGTTATTCATGTCCCTGTCTGTGCTCGTGTGTGCGCTTCCCTGCAGTGCTGTGCGGGGTGAAGGAGTGTGAAGTGGAGGGGCTGGACGAGGTGCTGAGCCTGCTGGAGTCAGGCAACACGGCCAGACACACAGGCGCCACCCAGATGAACCCCCACTCTAGCCGCTCACACACCATCTTCAGTGTGCACATGGACCAGCGCAGTGGCAGCTCCCGGGCCCATGGTAACCCAACCACGGGCACCGGGCCTCACGTCCTCTCCTCTAAGTTTCACTTTGTGGACCTAGCGGGGTCGGAGAGGATCCTCCGCACAGGGAACACAGGGGAGAGGCTGAAGGAGAGCATCCAGATCAACAGTGGGCTGCTAGCCCTGGGGAATGTCATAGGAGCCCTGGGAGACCCCAAGAGGAGAGGCACCCACATACCATACAGGGACTCCAAAATCACCAGGTATGTAGTCATCTAACATTTGGGGACTCATAAAATGGTGTGCAGGGTATATTGTTTTTCCTCCTTTTTTTGCAAATAATTTAAGTCTGACATTTAAATTCAGGATCTTGAAAGATTCTCTGGGAGGAAACGCCAAGACGCTGATGATTGCATGCATCAGCCCCTCCTCTGCGGACTTTGACGAGAGCCTGAACACACTGAACTACGCCAAGCGAGCCCGCAACATCCAGAACCGGGCCACGGTGAACTCCCGAGGAGAGCCGGACCGTGTGGAGGGGCTGGAGCAGCAGATCCGGGCGCTTCGCAGGGCCCTTGAGAACCGCCAACGCTCAGAGACCCGTATCATCGCCCGCTCGGACCCAGACAGGCGATTGCGCCCCGGAGAGGGAGAGATCATCAGACTGCAAGCCCAGAGTGCCCACTACAGGACCTGCACTGACACTGCATACAGGTGAGATGAAATGCACACAAACTGCTTTAATTTTCTTGATAATCACTGGCATTAAGTTCAGTAGTTGACTAGAAGTAATATTATCAGTTTCATAAACAGTTTCATAAAAGGGCACTTTATTGTGAGGATAGATGTGTGTGGGTGTTGTGTTTGGCTAATGAGCTCAGGAGTAGTTGTCTGAATATGTAAGTCTGTGTACCCATCCCCAGGTTGCTGTGTGAGCTGCAGGGTGAGGGGGTGCTGACTGCGGAGCAAGGCCTGAGGGTGAAGGACTGGCTGTGTTCTGTGGAGGAAGAACGCAGCGGCCTGGCCACTGCCTCAGGACCTGACAGCGGCATCGAGAGCAGCTCCACCGAGGACACCTCCGCTCTGAGGAGGGGGAGGGCTGCAGTCAAGAACCAGGTCATACACACATTAACAATCACTATATCGCTCACTACATATTCATAAAGCTCCTATTTATTCAAAGAAAAGGCTTAACAAAATATTTTATCTTATCAACAAGAGGTTCATCCTAGGGCTGGGTAATATATCGTATTTTAAGGTATACCGGTATGGACCCCCATACTGCTATGGGTTTTTACAATGCTGTTTATAGCGATATGTTGATACAGTGCTAAGTAAGTTAACAGTTCCAAAAAATGGACTACTTCATGGTCAGTTTTGATAACGTTTTCATATGTATGCACATGGTGGCATACTTTTAAGCACTTTGGTCCATGCTCATCTGTCCATTCACTAGTGCATGCGCACCCAACGCTAGAGGTTGAAAGTATTTTCTTGTGGATAAATGATTCCCGGCACACACAGATAAGTTTCCGAGAGGAAGAGGTGAAGAGAGAGGTTTCACTGCTCATAAAACATATTTAGAATGTTTATTTTTCAGAAACATAAAATACTGTCAAATACTGCCATACTGTCAAAATTTTCAAAATATCACATCTTTTTAGACATATCGCCCAGCCTTAGTTCATCCTATCCTAAAAGCATTCAAACAACCTGATGGAATTATGGTGGTAAGGCATCAATCATCTCACCGAACAATCCAGGAAGTGTTGTGCTCTGTGACTCATAATGTATCTGTCATTGAACCCCACAGGAGGCAGAGAGTGGTGGGGAGGAGTTGGGCCGTAAGAGGGAGGAGAGTGTGGCTCAGCTCCAGGGCCAGGTCCAGCAGCTGGAGAGAGAGAACACAGACTTCCTGGCTGCTCTGGAGGACGCTATGGAGCAGTACAAACAGCAGGTCAGAACTACACAGCATTTTAACTTCTTACTGGCATTTTGGTGTTCAACATGACAGCACTGTAATCATCAAAGAATAAAAGCAAATACATTTTGTCTAATTTCTTAGTCTGTCCTCACTTGCCTCCAATATTTCAGTACTAGTCTCCGTAGATAATAATTTACATCTTGAGAGATGATCAACATTGTTTCAATGTTTCAATTATTCTCTCCCCCTCCCCTAGAGTGATAAGCTGCAGGAGCAGCAGGACGTGATAGTGGAGCTGCAGTGTCTGCTCTCGGGGTCAGGTGTACCGAGGTTGGGATTACACCTGACACCACGCCCCCACACCGCCCCCCAGGGCTCTACGAGCCACTCCCACAACGGACTCACCAACAGACAGGTACCTGACTGATCAGCACGTCTTAGTAGTGGAATGAAAACTGGCATGAAGTTCCACAGTCTCAACGTTAATCAGTAGTGTGTTCCACAGTGTATGTCGCTGTGTGCTATGAGTGTGACTGTGTTGGCTGTAGGTTAGTCCAGTGAACTGTGTGGAGAGCAGCTCATTTGGTGACCAGATCCAGTGTGGTTATGGTCAATCTTCTCATGACCACGAGGACCTAGGAGAGGGAGAGGTGAAGGACTCTGAGGAGGAGGACACTTACGTCAACATGAGCCACGACAGACAGAAGTATGGAGAGATTATCACATCTTTATTTAAAACTGAGTGAGATCAGGCAGATTATAGAATGCCCAAGCATCATTGACTGTCTAGGTTATTGATGGTTACTGTATGTATCTCTTAGACACGTGAATCTGACTTGGACTAAGAGAGATATTATGGGTGGGTCAGCAGTTGGAGGGAGAGGTCTCCTGTCTCAGCTGCCTGGGCTGCCTGCCTGTGAACAATTCTCCACCAGGCGTCCATGTGAGTCCCACAGCAGGACGGGGCCTAATCAAATTCTAAATGAACTAATTCAAATTCTAAATGAACTAATTCAAATTTAAGTTGACTGTTGAAGCACTAACATGTGTTTGCATCACCTTCTCTCTGTGCAGCCAACTCTAGTGTAGGGGAGAGCTCAGTGGGTTTGGGGTCAGAGTGGGGCCTGCTACAGGCCCAGCAGAAGATCAGAGAGCTGTCTGTCACCATCCGCATGAAGGAGGAGCTCATCAGAGAACTGGTCAAGACAGGTACATACCTAAGACCATTCCTTCCTGGCTTTCTATATGGTGGCAATCACATGCCTGTTTTCTCCCCATAAACAATACTTAATGTACCATGGAGTGGTGGGACAGATGTTATCATGTGTTACTGTAGGTAAAGACGCCCAGGCTCTGAACAGGCAGTACACCCGTAAGATCTCTGCCCTGGAGGGGGAAGCTGAGCAGGCCAGGCAGGAGGTCCAGGAGGCCCAGAGACAGCTTCAGGACCTGGAGAAACATGAGAAGGAGACCAGCGGTGTCACTGACAGGACCAGGGCCCAGGAGTGTCGCAGGAAGATAGCTGCAGCACAGAGCAAAGTACAGGTCGGTCTGTCTGAGCCAGACTCCTACACTAATGCATACTGTACACTCGTAACATCAGTTAGTATGTCTGCTCATAGTGGATGTTTGTACTAGAGGTCGGCATGGCTGATTTAATTAGGGCCGATTTCATGTTATAGCAATCGGTAATCAGCCTTTTTGGACACCGATTATGGCTGATTACATTGCAATCCACAAGGAGACTGCGTGGCAGGCTGACCAACTGTTACGCGAGTGCAGTAACAAAAGGACCTTGTGGCTGCAAGGAGCCAAGGTACGTTGCTAGCTAGCATTAAACTTTATCTTATAAAAAAACAATCAATCTTCACATAATCACTAGTTAACTACACATGGTTGATGATATTACCAGGTTAACTAGCTTGTCCTGCGTTGCATATAATCAATGCGATGCCTGTTAATTTATCATCAAATCACAGCCTAATTCAACTTTGCCAAACGGGTGACAATTTAACAAAAGCACATTCGCTAAAAAAGCACAATTGTTGCACAAATGTACCTAACCATTAACATCAATGCCTTCCTTAATATCAATACACAGAAGTATATTTTTTTAAACCTGCATATTTAGTTAAAATAAATGCATGTTAGCAGGCAATATTAACATGGGAAATTGTGTCCCTTCTCTTGCGTTCAGTGCAAGCAAAGTCAGGGTATATGCAGCAGCTTGGGCCGCCTGGCTCGTTGCGAACTGTGTAAAGACCATTTCTTCCTAACAAAGTCCCTAATTAATTTGCCAGAATTTGACATAATTATGACATAACACTGAAGGTTGTGCAATGTAACATCAATATTTAGACTTAGGGTTGCCACCCGTTCGATAAAATACGTAACGGTTCCATATTTGACTGACAGAATAAACGTTTTGTTTTCGAAATGATAGTTTCCGGATTTGACCATATTAATGACCAAAGGAACCACCAGCTTTCATATGTTCTCATGTTCTGAGAAAGGAACGTAAACGTTAGTGTCACAACTTCCGCCGAAGTTGGTGCCACTACTTGTTCCGGCGGCGTTCGGCGGTCGTCCGGCTTTCTAGCTGCCACCGATCTACGTTTCTTTTTCCATTTGTTTTGTCTTGATTTTGCACACCTGGTTCCCATTACGTTATAATTTATTCCCTATGTAACCCTCTAGTTCCCACATGGTTTTGTGCGTGTTTGTTCTTTGTTTAGTGTTCAAGACTTCTGTGAGCTGGTGTGTTTTCCCTGCGTGGAAATTTTGTTGTTTCTTTTCGAGTAAAGTACGTCTTTTACTCAGTTCTGTGTTCTGCGCCTGACTCCGTCCTAACTGCTGCACATTGACACATGACAGTTAGCTTTTTTTAAATGGCACTTATTGCACTTTTACTTTCTTCTCACTGTTTTTGCATTATTTAAACCAAATTGAACATGTTTCATTATTTATTTGAGACTAAATTGATTTTATTTTTATATTATATTAAGTTAAAATAAGTGTTCATTGTTCATTCAGTAGTGTTGTAATTGTCATTATTACAAATATTACAAATATGTATAAAAAGCCAAATACCAATTAAATCGGACAATTTAATATATATATATTTATTAAATCGGACAATTTAATATATATATATTAAATTGTCCGATTTAATCGGTATTTGGCTTTTTTGGTCCTCCAATAATCGGTATCGGCGTTGAAAAATCACAATCGGTCGACCTCTAGTTTGTACTCTCCTGTGGCGGTTTATTCATATTTGTGTGTGTGGGCGTGTGTGTGTGCACGTTAGGTCCTGAGCCAGCGTCAGAGGGACACGGCGCAGCTGGCCTCACTGTCTGCACAGAGCGAGCGGCGTGTTTCGGAGCTGGAGCGCAGCGTGCAGGCCATGAGGCAGCAGCAGGAGCAGCTGCAGAGACGTCTGCGACACGAGAGCCAACAGAAACGACGCCTGGAGACAGAGATGCAGCGACGCACGCACAGAGTCAAGGTGCCGCCCTGGAGAATGTAGAATACCTGCTAAGAAACCGAGTGGAGCAGGACAATGCTGTGGTTTTTACAGATTGGCATTTGTCACATCCAAAAGTTTTCAGTGATCACATGACATCAACACTTGACAAATTTGCATTCATAGCGTATTACGTATTAGCCTAAATTCTGTGGACAGAATTCCAACATGTAACTAACACCTGAATTATGCATAGCAGCTATTTCCCCACATCAGTTTTCTCAAATGAGAGAAGGACTAGGCAGTTTGATGGCAATTATATTGTTGCTATTAGAATATGATGCCTGCCTACCTTGGTATCCCTCTGTTTTTACTGAATAATCCCTCTTTCCATCCCTCTTTCCATCCCTCCCTCCCAAGGAGCTGGAGATAAAGAATGAACAGCAGCAGAAGATCCTGAGGATAAAGACGGAGGAGATTGCTGCCTTCCAGAGACAGAGACGCAGCGGCAGCAACGGCTCTGTCATGTCACTGGAGGAGCAACTGGTGTGACATGGGTCTTCTACAATGCTTATGAAGCATTTATATAGCACATATAAACAGTTGATTAAGTATTTATATACCAGTTAGTTATACAATAGGCATAGAATCTCAAAAGCATTTATACAGATGTTACATACAAACCATGCAGTAGTTCTACACAATTTATAAAGTAATTGTATGGCCTTTTAAAGTATTTTATGTGGTTTTACTCATAGTTTCCTCTATATATGAGCCAAGGACATATAACAACTAAAAACTAGCCTGGCCAGGAGATCAGCTGGCTACATATGTATCCAAAAAAGCATGTTTCAACATCCAAAGGCTTTATTTCCATTGTTAAGTGTGAAAGATGAAAAATGTCTCGTATCCCCCAGCAACTAAATGCAGCTGAGTTCCCCTGTGCGTTTCCATATATCTCACACTCATAGTACACATTGAGTGGAGAGAGTCTCAAGTCATTATCTTATGTGCCTGGACAGGCCCAGAGCTCACACTGACACTCACACTGGACCAGTGTGATACACAGCCACCATACTGAACTCTGTGAGAAAGCCTGTTTTAGTGGGTCTCTTAGCATGGTCTTTTTAATGAATAGAGGAAGAGACCTGGCAGTCTGTGTGATGGAGATAGGTGCGATATAGATCAATACACTGAATGATGGGCAATCAACAACAAAAACTCCCAGCTGCCTGTCAGTTATAGATTTACAATGTTGTGGGGCACAAGTGTTTTTAATTATTTCTTGTCCGGGCTTCCCATGAGCAAAATGGCTGGTCTTGTTATTGAACGTTCTTCAGATGTGGGATGTGTCTACATTTGCCCCTTTTGTGTGCAATGTGAGTTATGTCTGAAATATTGAGTTCCTTTGTATGGTACTACAGTGTTTCATTGTGGATCCAAATGAAGTGTGTCTGCATGTGTTCCCGTGCGAGCAGAAGATTGAGGAGCAGAAACGCTGGCTGGATGAGGAGATGGAAAGTGTTCTGGAGCAGAGGAAAGGACTGGAGGACCTGGAGGGAGAGCTGACCAAGAGGGAACAGATCTTAGCCAAGAAGGAGGCCCTGCTGCAGGAGCGCAGTGGCCTGGAGACCAAAAGACTCCGCTCAAGTCAGGTACACACACATTAAACAAGCCCCACACACTCAGTGGCTCTTCAGGTATAGTGGTTTTGCCAAGCTAATTTCAATTTAATTATTTACCGTACTCATTGATAAATCATTAATAAATCTAGTACGGCCGAGTAGTGTCTTTCCTTCAACTGTAGTGTATCTCTTCTCTCCCCGTAGGCCCTCAGTGAGGACCTGGTGACGT
Organism: Oncorhynchus masou masou; assembly: GCF_036934945.1. Classification (NCBI taxonomy): domain Eukaryota; kingdom Metazoa; phylum Chordata; class Actinopteri; order Salmoniformes; family Salmonidae; genus Oncorhynchus; species Oncorhynchus masou. The sequence continues at coordinate 31,464,531 of NC_088213.1, forward strand.
TGTCTGGCCGTATCGAGTCTCTGGAGCGGGAGCTGAGTGAGAGGAACGGCCTGCTCCGCAGCAGCAGTGCCCAGGACTCCCAGCAGATCCGCCAGGAGATCAACAACCTGCGCCAGGAGAAGGACACACTGCTCAAACAGAGAGTGGAGCTGGATGACAAACTACGGCAGGGTAGTCTGCTCTCACCAGAGGTCAGAGACCCTACAGGCGTACAGAAGCTTCTAACACCGCCCAAACACTTCTCTGTGTATTCTTTCCATACGTAGTATTTGTATAGTTTCTGTAGTTTGGCGTGTTAGGTTCTGAGTGTCAATGCAGGCGGTGCCCCTGTAGTTTGGTATATTGTGTGTGTGCCTGTATCCCCCCCTCCCCATTTCAACCCCTGTGGCTCTCTTTGTTCTGTCCCCAGGAGGAGCGGTCTGTGTTCCAGCTGGACGAGGCAATCGAGGCTCTGGACGCTGCTATAGAGTATAAGAACGAGGCCATCACCCAGAGACAAAGGCAGCTGAGGGCCTCTGCCAGCATGCTCTCCCAGTGGGAGATGAACCTTATGGCCAAACTCAGCTACCTGTCTGCCTCAGAGACCCGTGCGCTGCTCTGCAAGTACTTTGACAAGGTATGTCTGTGTGTCCCTCTTCCCTGCTGTTGTGGTTTTCACTGTGTCTGCTCAAATACATGGCCGCATAGTCAATGTGTACACGGCAAGTCTCCATTCTGATTCAAAGCAGCATGGAAATGGAGTGAGAGAAAGATAGGGAATGTAAGTTGTTTGTGTGTGTAGGTGGTGTCACTGCGGGAGGAGGAGCGTAAGCTGCAGCTGGCCCTGGCAGATCTAGAGATGCGTGGTGAGGAGCAGCTGCAGCTGGTGCAGTGGCTGGAGAACGCTTTGGACCGCACACAGCTCGACACGGACCGCAGGCTCACACAGCAGCAGAAGGAGCACGAGAGGAGTGTACAGCTACTGCTGCAGCAGTGCCGAGGTGGGCCTCACACACAAATAAATACACACACCTGTAGGATTTAGGCAGAACATGTCAGAATATAACCAACATTTTTTGTTTTCAACAAAGATCTAGGCACACTTTGTTGCTCCACCTCAAGACAACAAAATGAGACACGGGCAAAACTACCCCTTTCTATTTTTAAGATATATATTGTTGATATTTTATCTCCATTCAGTTTGCCATGTCTATACCTCCCATTCAACCCTCCCACACCCAGTGTGATAACAGCCACCAGGCCCATTATCTGCAGCGCAGTGTTCCTCAGGTATTGTTGTGGTCCCCCTGATGTTTACTTCCCTACAGAGCAAATGGACGAGGGCCTGGTGGGGAGGCAGAGGCAGTACGAAGGCTGGATCCATAACCTCAGTAAAGAGCTCAACCACTACAAGGCTGCCAACCTGGAACTGAGCAACCGGTTCAGGGAGCTGTGTGGCAACGCCAGCCAGCCCATGGAGCAGGGAAAGGGTACTGTATGGCTCATTTTGGATAGGGACATGCTATTGTCATTTTTTTACAAAGTGCCCTTGTCAGTAGGTAAAGTACATTAATGTACTTTATGTAACATAATGTAGGTAAGATAAGATAACAGAAGGCATCGATATAAAAAACATAATCCAATCTCTGATTTCTGTTAAAATAATCCTCATCTGCTCAAATACTCAGACATCTGCTCTCTCAGATAAAAAAATAAAAAAATTACATATGTAAAATGCACATCTGTCAGGGAATAATAAGTATTCAGCATTCAGTGTTTGTGAGTATTCTGTCCTAGTCTGTCCTGTTCAGTGCTGGGTTGTGAGGCATGTGAATATTCATTATTTTAAATGTTGGGTTGCAGTTCCGGTCTTTGAGGGCAGAACAGCAGGCAGTGGCAGTGTGGAGAGGCTGAGCCGAGGCCCAGACGACAGCCGTAGGGGAGGGCCAGGGGAGCAAGAGAGACCAACCAGGTCCCGGGAGGAAATAAGGGAGCTGGTCAACGCCCCTCTCCCTGCCACATGGAGGCGCTCCTCCCTCCCCACCGAGGACCCTTGCGGTATGGAGGAGCTACAGCAGCGGGTGGCCGTGGAGACGCCTGTAAACCGGGTGGTTCAGACAGGCACGGGGCCTTGGAGTGGGACAACATCTCTGCCATTTGCCAAATCACGCAGAGAGTCCCGCCGATCCAGCCTCAACACCGGACCACTGATCTCAAACAATTCCAGAATTGATGTGAGGAAAAATCCTGTTTAAAAGCACAAGGACCTCATGGTAGAATCAAGTTGAAATGCAAAAGGACCTTACGGCAGAATTCAGTTTAAATGCCAAAGGGCTTAATGGCAGGATCCTGTTTAAAATGAAACAGAATCAAGTTCAATTCCACGTGTCAAAATTGACTCTTTTTTTTCCTGTTTTTGTACTGTTAAAATGATGTATTTGTTTTATAAACTGTATGTCTTTTGTATTCATCCCTTTCTCATTTTTCTATATTTGTGGTTTTATAAATAAATGTTGAAGAATGCTCTTTGTTTTCTATATCAAGCACTTTTCTTTTCCTCCGTGTAATTCATCCGCTTGTACAATAATAGATGTCATCATAAACAGGTTATACTGTTCACTGTTGCTATTTTGTCGTCACTACCCATTTCTGTATGTGAAATAAAATGATTCTTGCTTCTGTAATCTCTGACTGACTAATATATTGTAAAGGCATAATGTAAAAAATATTGTAATCAAATGTATTTTATGAAGCCCTTTTTACATCAGCAGTAGTCACAAAGTGCTATACAGATACCCAGCCTAAAACCCCAATGCAGATGTAGAAGCACGGTGGCTAGGAAAAAACTCCCTAGAAGGGTGGAACCAGGCTCAGAGGGGTGGCCAGTCAGAATTAGAATACTAGAATGGTATGACAGTGCTGTGATAAAATACTGTGTAAAATAATGCATTTGAAGAATGTAACTGCACTGTATGATTGCTAGTGAGCTAGCCAGACAGTTTTAGAGGAATGATTCCATAAATGTTTCCATTAACTGCCAATATGACATTACATTCAAACAATGCAGTCACTCCACAGCCATACACTGGCTGAAATCAATTGATGACAAGTTGTAAATGCAACAGGTACTGATATTGTATCATATATCACTCACAGCTTTAAAATAAAATGAAAATGTAGACATTTATGGTCTGTTTACATATACATTATCAATCAATCAAATGTATTTATAATACCCTTTTTACATCAGCCAATGTCACAAAGTGCTGTACAGAAACCCAGCCTAAAACCCCAAACAGCAAGCAATGCAGATGTAGAAGCACATTACATGACCAAACGTATGTGGACACCTGCTCGCCGAACATCTCATTCTAAAACCATGGGCATTAGTACGGAGTTGCTCCCACCTTTGCTGCTATAACAGCCTCCACCTCTTCTGGGAAGGCTTTCCGCTCGGGGACTTGCTTACATTCAGGCACAAGAGCATTAATGAGGTTGAGCACTGATGTTGGACGATTAGGCCTGGCTTACAGTCAGCGCTACAATTCATCCCAAAGGAGTTCGATGGGGTTGAGGTCAGGGCATTGTGCAGGCCAGTCAAGTTCTTCCACACCAATCTCGACAAACCATTTGTGTACGGACCTTGCTTCGTACACACACGGGGGCATTGTCATACTGAAACAGGAAAGGGCCTTCCCCAAACTGTTGCCACAAAATGGGATGCACAGAATCATCTAGAATGTCATTATATTATATGTCATTATATGCTTGTGTATATATAGTGTATTTTAGAGACTATTTATACAGAACATTTGTATATAAACTGTATTTATAGTTAAGACTATCTTAGGTTGACTATGATTATATTTTTTCTGATGTATCACATGCCTTTTATTTTCCTGCATAAGTAAAATCAGGATTATGCCTCTACTGCCACTCATTCCAATTAGACTGGTTTCACCACATTCTGGAACTAGTAATTAAATAATCTCTCTATGTGGTCAGTTCTCTTATGGCTGTGACTTGTGTAGATTATAAAAAGAATACGTGGCCATTAAGGCCAGCTCATTCCCATAGGGCGGCGCACAATTGGCCCAGCGTCGTCCGGGTTAGGGGAGGGTTTGGCCGGGTAGGCCGTCATTGTAAAATATGAATTTGTTCTTAACTCACTTACCTAGTTAAATAAAGGTTCAATAAAATTATTCCAAGACGTTCAAATGTTCATAGATGACCAGCAGGTTCAAATAATAACAACAGTGGTTATAGAGGGTGCACCCTAGAACTAAATGGTAGTAAATTATCACACAGTACACCAGATAGGACAGGAGAATCACATTTCACAAAAAGGACAGACGGACCCTATGCCACCGCACATAGTCTATAAATTAGTATAAATTAATAGCACACAATGATTTATAATACTGATCTCACGATCCTGGATCAATTTAAGGGGCAAAAGAAAATGTACGAGCTTGCCAGGAGTCGAACCTAGAATCTTCTGATCCGTAGTCAGACGCGTTATCCATTGCGCCACAAGCCCAGTACTGATTTTTCCTGCCAAAATAGCTATTTTAACATTCTACAATTCCTGGTCAATTACTGTACTGAACATATGATATGCATATGATATGTTATAAATTCTAGTTAGGTGGATAACGTTAGCTAGGTTAGGGGTTAAGATTAAGGTTATAGAATTAAGTTCAGGAGTTAGGTTAAAGGTTTACGGTTAAATTAGGGTATGTGCTGATAACCGGGCACCCCCCATAACAATTCACCCCCCTCCTACTGAAATATGGGCAATGTTCTGAACGTTAAATCTCACTCAGTACAGCAGCCCGGGCCACGATTTTGGGTTGGCAACTGTGTTGCCTGCGTGATGATTACAAAGACTATCGAATAATGCTAACGTTAGCTACTGTAGCTAGCTAACGCTACTTAGCGTTACATATGCCTCTCTTGGTGATAATGCATAGTTTCCGCAGAGCCTTTTTATTTGGATGAACTGAAAAGACATCACATCACGTGTGAATCTCGTTTTGTGATTTGGATGGGTGGTGCAAAAATAAAACTAACGAGCTTGCCAGGAGTCGAACCTAGAATCTTCTGATCCGTAGTCAGACGCGTTATCCATTGCGCCACAAGCCCGCTGATGAAACCAATTGGCATACCAGCAATTTTTTAATTGGTCAATTTCTAAACGATATGTAAACGATTTGTAGTGAAATTGTATGTGATTGGTTAGCATAAAGCTAGTGCATGGTCAAGATGTTCCATTTAGTATATGTTACATTTCGTATGGTATGTATTAATTTGTGCATGTCCAATAACACATTTGTATGATATATTATGAATTTCCTAGATGTACAACATGTTTCAAATTTGCAAAACATGATATGTTACGAATTCTAGCTAGGTGTTAATGTTAGCTAGCTGGCTAACATTAACATGGCTAGGGGTTAGGGTTAATGTTAGAGTTGAGTTTAGGAGTTAGGTTAAAGGGTTAAGGTTAGGGTTAGCTAAACGGGTTAAATTTAGGGTTAGGATTAGCTAACATGCTTATACTCCTCTGTAAACTGGTCATCTCTGTATACCCGTCACAAGACCCACTGGTTGATGCTTATTTACAAAAGCCTCTTAGGCCTCACTCCCCCCTATCTGAGATACCTACTGCAGCCCCCATCCACACCCGTTCTGCCTGTCACATTCTGTTAAATTAAAGATCCCCAAAGCACACACATCCCTGGGTCGCTCGTCTTTTTTGTCCGCTGCAGCTAGCGACTGGAACGAGCTGCAACAAACACTCAAAACTCGACAGTTTTATCTCAATCTCTTCATTCAAAGACTCAATCATTGACACTTTTACTGACATTTGTGGTTGCTTTGTGTGATGTATTGTTGTCTCTACCTTCTGGCCCGTTGTGCTTTTGTCTGTGGCCAATAATGTGTGTACCATGTTTTGTGCTGCTACCATGCTGTGTTGTCATGGGTTGCTGGCTTGCTATGTTGTTGTCTTAGGTCTCTCTTTATGTAGTGTTGTTCTGTGATTTGGATGGATGGTGCAAAAAGGAAGTGAACGAGCTTGCCAGGAGTCGAACCTAGAATCTTCTGATCCGTAGTCAGACGCGTTATCCATTGCGCCACAAGCCCGCTTATGTTTTTCACGCCAATGCTTCTTTATCATTGGTTGATTCCTGGTAACGCTTGTGCGTAATTTCTTCGGAGGCGGACAACTATATGATTGGGTTTCACCCTGCTGTTAATATTCGGGGGCTTCAAAGTTTTTCCTATATGGATTTTTTTGTCCTTTGGGTGGTGGACCATTCTTGATACACATGGGAAACTGTTAAGCGTGTGTTGCAGTTCTTCACACACAAACCCGTGTGCCTGGCACCTACTACTCCGCCATACCTGGTTCAAAGACACTTCGCCCTCTGAATGGCACACATACTCAATCCATGTCTCAAGCCTTAAAAATAATTATTTAACCTGTCTATCCCCTTCATCTACACTGATTGAAGGGGACTTTACAAGTGACATCAATAAGGGATCATAGCTTTTCCCACTAGCACTGACGAGCACTGGGAAAATGTACTTGATACTATTGTGATGTGTTGTTGTCTCACCTACAGTAGCTATTTTAAGATGAATGCACTAATTGTAAGTCACTCTGGATAAGAGTGTCTGATAAATTACTAAAATGTAAATGTAAAATGGATTCACCTGGTCAGTCTATTTCAAGGAAAGAGCAATGTTTCCTAATGTTGTGTACACTTTGTGTAGATTAAACTAAGCTTCATAAACTAGGTTTTTACACATTTGTGCACCTGCAAAATACATATTGTTGTCTTGTAGGCTTACCGACTGACATGCTGTCTTTTAGCATTCTCCAGACAAGCCTAAATAGCACCTCTTCCTGTTAGCTGAGCTGTAATTACAGGTTGACAGACAGGTCATCTCCATGGCCCTCTGCTAGGTTTTGAGTGGATAAGTGGAGTTTTAATAATATCCATCACAATACTTTGAAATATATGTTAGAAATTAATTTGATATAAAAACTGATCAGTGCAGACAGCGTCGTGCAATCTGATATAAGACAATGGTGCTCGCCCCACATTGTTGCATGTCGCCAAGCAGTTCACTGAGAGTTGCAGAGTGGAAAGTGTTGTAATTCAGACGAAGCGACAAAAGGACATGGATTTGTTAACCATGTCTGCTATAGGAGCCATGTTGACCTACTTATATAGTTGTTGTGTTGTGCTGTCTATGGTTTGTCTGTCTTTGTATATTCCAATTAATTTCTAGGCTAGTCCTACAGTAGAGGGCACTATGTTGGGTCACGGGTCATGGTCACATGTAGGCCTATATAGACACACAGGTGACCAGTAATTAGGGATGCATAGGTAAGGAGAGCATACTATTCTTGCTCAATGTTAACCCTTTGGAACTATGATATGGCAGATGGTAATTTAATCTGCCAGTATCTAATTCTTGTTATTTTAATATTTGCTGCTAATAAATGGACAAAAGACCCAACTAAAAGGTTCAGGTCTGGAAAGCAGATATGTTTTGCAAGCATTTATGAACATTTGCAATCCAGCCTGTGCTGGCTAGGCTACATCTGCCCTTTTCCTAATTTGACGATGGTCATCAAATGTTGTATGCATATTATGGAACATACGTTTGTAGAAACCATTTGTTGATAAATTGTTTTTCACCCCCATTTGTTTAATCGAAGTGTGTTTGTTATTCATTGTTGACTGTTAGTGTCAAATAGCCTACCATTTGAATTGTTTGACTTTATGGATTCATACACTAGATGGCGCCAAATGACTGGAACCTTTTTACTCATATCCTTCCAGGAGGAAGGAGCGACTTCACCTAAATTCAAAACGGAAAAGTTTGTAGCCTTTCTTTCCCTGCCCTTGATGCCGAGTCCTTGCGGAACTAAAGGACTCGAGGACTCGGGGGTAAATAAATGGTGATCGTTTCGTTTAACTTTCTAGTAGGATTTCCGTCCTATTTCCATCATAAACCCACCCACTGCAGTCATTTCAGATGTGCAATGAATGGCCCATAGCCTCCTCCCAACATTATTCCATTCTGAGGCTCAACTAATACAATTTTGACACATAATAATGGTGTATGCATTTTGAACTCTACTTATGGAAAATAAGCTTGATCGGTCAAATACTGTGTCATATAGGCCTAATCAATACTAAATTTTAAACAACAACTTTGCTCTATACTCCTCAAATGGGGATCTGCCCGCAGGCGGCCAGTTGCCCATCCCTTGCTTAGGCTATGTGTTTGACACCCATCCAAGACACCAGTCGAAGACACCTTATTTCGAACATTTGTGGCGCGCGTCAATTTACTGGAAAATCGCAACGAAATCAATTGTAAAGAAATATCTCTCACACACAGACACGCACGCACACAGACGTACACACACACACGCACGCACATGTTGCCAGGTTACCTTGTTGTTGTTGGCCTAATTTACCATCGTATAACAACTGACTCACACACCTGCATCGAAATGGCGTGTCTCAATGATATGTCAACATGTTATTGTTTATTATAAGGAGGCATGTAACAATGCAAACAAATTAAAACACATGAAACATGTTATTATCATTTAATGTTAAAAATCTATAATTCTAGATCTCTGAAACTGTGCACTGCCATTTGTTAGAACACAACTTTAGTTCTAAAGTTACATACACTTTCATTAATTTGCTACCCAACTGCAATAACAAAGCCAATTCAGGACTATACAAATCATTTTAAAGTCTTGTCTGCACCAAACATGGAAAAGATTGCATTTGACTTCTTCAAACAAAACAAGGACTCTTTGTGCAGTGAATCTAATTCCTAGGTTTAGTGTGTATTATATTCGCATATTAGAAAAAATATCTTATAGAACATTGATTGTAGTTTGTAAACTTTTTTAGAAGATGAGAATATGCATTGGGGGATAAATATAAAATATAAAATATCTATTGTAGAGTAGGATGTTTGTGTCTCGACTATAACTTTGGTGATTTAATACCATCATTTCTGACATATTACAAAACATCTGACACAAACAATTAGCAATCCTATATTACAATGTTGAAACAAATTGAAATAGACCTAACATTTACGAAATTCTCTTAATTGCCCAATTAAGATTATATATTGCATTTTCGATTACAAACGTTATAGAGGTTATGCCTAGAGCATATCCCATTGACTTTACAGTATGATAACACGAGGAATGAAAAAGCATTAATCGAGCACTAGATGTCGGTATAACCCAAGTCAGTTGGACCATTATTCAAACCTCTTCATGAATTTCTTATAGGCCCATCCTCTCTTTTCAGATGACGGTCAAACCACGGGTCAGTGACATAAAATTAAGATTAAAAAGTCTACACGCACTTCAGCATTATTCGATGTAATCGATTTACGGATTGCAAAAAACTGCTATTTGGGATATATTTCAACAATTTGATCTGGAGAATCAGCAGGTTAATATGTGTCAATAAAGGCTATGGAAAGAGATAATTTTTAGGCAGACCTAGGTAACATCACTGCAGGCATTTTATTTTGATAAACGATTTTACAATGCATTATCTGACAATGGCTCGCACAATTGGTTAACAAGCTAGTAATCCGTCTGTCTATAGAGACACAAGCACTTAACCTAACCTTAAATTACCCTCTCTACAAGGAGAGACCGGACTCAGTGAAAGCACCACTTTGTTATAACAAAACCCAGGGTTTAGAGGTCAAGAACTGACCCGCTATCTCCGCGACGTGTTCTGTCACTGCCTGAGCCATCAACCCCACAAAGTCCCTCGTGACATTAGTCCATGACATGAGTCTATGATCGATTAATGAATATTTTTATCCATTCGAAAATCCTTTTGTGTGTGAGATAAAGATTGCGTGTGTGTGTATTTAAAGTTTATTTTTCACATGTACAAGTACAGTGAAATGCTTCACTTGAAAGCCCTACCCAACAGTGCAGTATTCAATATAAAAAAAGTATAACTAATAAGAAAAATTCAAAATAATAAAAACACGAGAAATAAGAATTAATAGCGGAAGATCTATCGTGTGTGTGTGCGTGCGTGCGTTTGTGTGTGTGTGATCTAATTGAGTAAATAGCCAAGTGAATACAATCTGCCTCACACAAGTATAACCATATGATTTTACCAAAAATAAAAACTAGAATGCCTTCAAGTACCAATTGTTTTGTTGTTGTTGCATTAGACAAAATGCACAGTCAAGCCTGTCCAGTTATTATACCTACTCCAAAAAGCCTTGAAAAAATAACGTATAACGTTAATGCCTTTTTGCCGTTTTCTCGCAAATACATGTATTTCTATTCAAAACATATTAAGATCAGTTTTATTACAAGGCGCTCCATCACTGAGAGCTCGTATAATAATGCATTACCTTTGTTTGGACCACCATCCAAAATGGTGCATAAAGGGTACATAAATGGTACATACATGGTGCATAAAAAAGTACACTTTTTACAGTATCTCTGCATATTATTTTCTCTACTTCCCTGTCCGACTGGGGCCGAACGGAGAGAGGGGATCAGAGATAAGTTCAAGAATTTCGTCTTCCAAGCCTGGGGAAAATTGAATACCCACAAAACATAGTCCAAATAGGTTTTTGAGTTACTTTAAGATTGATTTGTTGGCTGTGATATTGCAAACTTAACTGAAACTTCAATCGGTTTGATAGTTTAGAGAAATTAGATCACGACATTCTATGAACCATAAAAATCGTTTACCCTCCATAAAGTATTTGTATTTTCTCTATTCTCATTGCCTATTGGCGACATACACTGCTGGACTGGAACGTTGTAGTGTAGAATATCTGCTTTCAAACATGAAACATGGAGAGTGCCAAGCATTGAAGGTAAAAAGGGGGATTAGCGAGAAGAAAATGCTCACGCTAAAAGTTTAGACTGCAGGCTTAAATAGCTCAGCTGATAAATGAAGATATAGCAAACTGCATTGATTACGTCTCATCACATAGCACGCACTAACCCATAGCCCACCTGGACAATTTGCCAAAACGGCTGGAGAAAAAAAATGTCATGCTAAAAAACTAGGATAATATAGCCTAAGAAATATCATAAAGACATAGAAATTACATTAACAGATGTATAGTTAATTTATTATGAATAGCTACACAGCACCTTTACTGAGCACATCTACCACAGAGCAGATCTTACACTGAGCACGCATAGTATCAAAGCACAGAACTACAAGGCAAAATCCAGTTTCAATAGATTCCCTCTCTCTCCTTCGATGATAGGCCTATTCTAGCACCCTATTTAATCCGAATTAGTTTCATTTAAATCTGCCACACCAACACCCGAAGGTGGATTGGGCAATACTAGGCCTAGCTCAGTATGTCCTCATCCAATAACATTCATACAGAGTTAATGGGGGTGGAGGGGGGGGGGTGGAATACATCTAATAAACACAAATACACACACACACACACACACACACAGGTATAATCCTGCGTAAAAGTCAACAAACGTGCATAAAACCAGTGCAATCAAATTGTAGCCTACCCCTTGCCCTAAGAAACCAAGTTTGGGGTAATCTTTCGATCTTTTACTTATATAGTGTAATAAACAGGCGGTAATATTATCTCAAGTAGCCTAAAGCCTAAACATGGATAGAAAAAGCGCTCTCTCATAAAATGGCACACACACACACACACACACACACACACACACACACACACACACACACACACACACACACACACACACACACACACACACACACACACACAGTACAGCCAATAGGGTGCTCTGATAATTTCATCTATCACGGCCTGTCTGTGGGTGCCCATGTGTCAGGTCTGGAGTGTCTCTTTCCCACTGTGTAGCCTGTCTGTGATTGGTCACTCGGCCGTTTTCTGCTGGAGTGACGTCACTGCAGGAGAGAACTGTCAGAGGAAGAAGCATTTAGAGAAAAAACTCTATGCTCTCAGGGTAGTGAGAGCAACGGAGGCACGGAGGAAAGCCACAATGGATAAACTAACCGGCCACGGGAGGACCGCGCTTTGATTTATAATCCGTCGAGAGATACCATCTCGTATGCCACCACGAGAGACAAGTGAAATAACGGTTAAGGGATCTCACAACCTCGGAAATAAACCACCAATTCGACATGGATCGGTTTGAGCATCGACAGCGCCTTTTAGAAACTGGCTGCCTCCACCTGCTTCGAAGGCGGATTTTGGATAAGAAGCGTTTATCGTTTTCTGTACTGTCCTCTCATCATAGGTAAATCATCTGATTTCATTTCCTCGGTAAAAACCTATTCTATAGGCTAGCCATATGCTTCTCATCCTATACCGGAACCCTTACTGCTGCCTTCCACGCGGGTGCGTCGCCCTCCATTGGATGGCAAAAGAACCAGGACAAAATTCCTCGCATTGAAAGGTGAGGATTCCTTATTCAATATACGTCGATGTGAGTTTATTTCAGGCTATATAGCCTACCGCTAGCTGCAGACACTCATCTTTGTTTACCATATCGCAGCCATCAATTCTGACCATCATTTATATATTGATATACAGTGTTAAAGAGTCTGAATTGATCTAGTAAAGCTGGCTAATTATGGGACAAATGAACCTGTGTTTGATCTGATCAACTGTAGCCGAGGCTTACATGGTCGAAAGCGCGGATAGATCTACATCGCCATGTATAGCCTCTATGGCATGTATAGGCCTATTTGTGAAATAAACGCAGTCCTTTTGGTCATGTAGATACTGCTAGGGGTTTTATTTATATGGTATATTGGTTATATTATTTTCTACATTCATTTAGTAAGATAGTCGGTGTGATGAAATTGGGCAGTTTCAAAAGTAGCCTATAGCCTAGTAACCCAACTGCTTTGTAGGAATATCCTCATCCATACATTAGGATGTGTAATGTCACCCACATACAAAGACATGTACATAAAATATGTAATTATTTAGGCTATTCTGTAACATAGCAATAAAGTTGTGTCAATTTCTGTAAATATTTTAATTGTTGCATTATATTATTAACAAACAACATTGCGTTGTGTTAAATTATTGATGTGTTAAATCGAAATTATTTGGAAATTACTTACAAGATCACTATTATTCGTTACTTTTCAATTAAAAGCTATGACGTAAGACGCACTGATAAAGGGAAACGTGGGTTCATCACAAGATTAGTCTTTATTAAAACATGTGCAGAAGGCTCATTATAGATAGACTAGCTACAATACTAAACCTGGTAAAATAATGATGGTCTAAAGGCCTACACGCGTTCTACTTGATGACATGATTTAGCTTGTGTTTTTTACACTCCCTTGTGAGAAATGAATGAATTAGTGAATGAATAGCACAATTGTGTGTTAGTGTGGGTATCCTCTATGATCTTTTGAAATAGATACATTTTTCCAGGAGGGGTAAGAAAGTAAATGATATCCAGATATATAAATAGCCTATAGACTAAGGATTCCAATAATAATATGACATTAATAATAATAATAATAATAATCATCATATAATTTCATTATAATGATCATATGTGACGTATAGTGCCATGCTGTCCTTACCATAATAGACACAGGCTATTTTTCTGGAAAAGTCGCTATAAGGCCTATAATAGCGTACCTACTGCGTGCAAATACGGTGCCAATCGATGCAATTAAATCGCCTGTGATATGTTTTTACACGAATTAATCCTAATTATTGTCATAAGATATGTAGTGGGAGTGGAATCCTAAGTGGTGAAGACGGTGATGGTGTATGGGAGCAGAACTATAGGCCTATAAATGGAACATTTCAATGTTAGCCAAGTCCTCCGCTGGTTGAGCATCTATTGATCGATTTACTCTAAAGTGACTCGGGATTTAATATCGCGATGATTTAAGTTATGCAGAATTTAAGGATCTTTCACAAAAGGCGGGAAGGTGGTTGCACGTCCAGGCCTGGCTTGTAGGCCTATAGGCCTAGGTGCTTGTGATGTCACCATGCATGGGTCTATATCAGTGAGAGTAGTTAGAGATGGAGACAGATTAAAACCTTTCCCAGGGTTTTATTCATCGACCCCATGGCCTGCACATCAACTAATAATCGGAAATATTTCTATTGATGTAGGCATATTTATTATTATTCTCTTTTTGGGGGGAAGGGGGCACATTTATGGATACCAATTGGTGGTAGCAGTGTCATTATTAGGCTAATTATTGCATTAACAAAATGTTTATTTTTCATGTTAGGTGGAACCCATACGATACTCTGGCAGTATGTACGAGAAGGAGTCGGTTGCTATCTTTGGTTATCTAGCTGTATGAGTGTTACTCGGCCGTCATAAAGCTAGCTAACCGAAAGTAGGAATGTCCTCCAAACCTGCGACTCGGACAGGAATAAATGGTGTCTGGGAGTAAAGACACAAAATAACATAATTGATATGCAATTACAGGCCAATACCTCAGTGCCTTTCCGGTAAGTTATAACAATTTTCCCTAATCACTTATTATAAACATCTGTTGAAACACTTCTGAATTCCTCAAAACCTGCTACAACCCGAAATTATTTTTAATAAGTTTTCTTACTTAATTTAGAGAAGATATTCTCAAAATATAAGTAGGATCATCTTTATAGCATGCCTTTAAATGAAAAGACAACATTTTCTACAATCATGCTGTGAATTGAAGTGTATATTTGTCCCACTTTTGTTTAGTATGCTTGGAGCAAGAATACTCTTTATATATTTATTTATTCCATCATGCAAAGCATCTGGAGTGTTTTTTGCCTAAAACATCTTCTAAAACGAAAAATACTTCAGAAAAAGCCTTTATTCCGTTCAGAGGAATTACATAACTTTATCTAGTCCTATGAGTGAACTGTAACGATTGGTATTCAGGCCTGAATATGAATAAAGCTTTGTTGCATCAAAGTATCCACAGTTGAGGCTGTATTCCTTATAGTTCTCACTGCATAAATCAGGTTTACATACACGCAAACACATATTGAATTAAGGTTTAATGAAATGGATAAAGATTTGTAGCTCATATTGATATCATTCTTAAAAAGGTGGAAAGGTTTCAATTTTCCAAAAAATGGCCGCTATTAGCCCTTATGACGTATTTAGGCCTACTGTAGTCCAACGCCTATGAAAAAGGCAGTCCTGATTAAGACGAGCTATGTAGGCTTTGCCTACCCCTTGCACTGATATTCTGAATAAGCGTAGGCTAATGATATCTTTCAGTCGATATTAAGTCAAGAGATCCATGTCATTACATAAACGCATAATTTCAGGAATAAAAACATGTAGTTGTGTTCTCACATTGAGTTGTGTTACCTAGAAAGGAAGAACACTTAAGATATTCATGGTTTTTGTAGATTTTAAATGCATTATACCTCCCATGTGAGTCACACAATACTTTTACGCATTGTGTGCACACCTAATCGCCTAAATGATTCAAGTGTCTCAATTTGGACTTTCTGCCTGGCCCTTCACGGTGCTATAGCCGTCCCTCAAAAGGCAACTTCTATAGCTTCTCTTGGAGAACCAAATCCGGGGATGCATTTTCATTCAACCAACAACTCCTCTTAGAGCCTACAGTGGCTCTCAATGGCTGGAGCGCGCTCCTGGCTAATTGGTTTGATTCAGTAGGAAGAGGCTATACGCTGGATTTGTGAAACGTCCAAGCCAGCTTTTCCCACGACCGGACAGATCTCTCCATTCAAGTGTGTCACCAAACAATTTAGAATTTCCACTGGTCAACCCAGTGACTTAGGGCCCACCAGTCGCTATTCTGATAATCTCGTCCTTAACCAAAACCGCATCCTCTTGATGTCTATTGTGAGCTTTACATTACCCAAGTGTTGACCGATATCTAAATTCCTACTCAGGTATTTTAATACTGAGAGTAGGCTAGTTGTTGATGATGATGCAACTCACTTGATTTGAACACTTCATATTCTAATCAATCTCAATATATGTTTAAAATGTCCATCTATACTTATTTATTGTAGCTTCACCTTTCTTCACTAACTGCATGCTGATTGCACCTCTACTCTACTCAAAACAAAAGCCTTGTGTCCTCCAGCCTGCCTATCTGAATCTCCTCATCAATAACTGTAATGCAGGCTCTGATCCATACAAGTCCCAACAAAGAAGAATGGAGACATTATCTAAATCAACCACATCTATCTCACCACTCTATTCTTCTCTAGGCCTAATCCATATAAACGTGTCCTTTGAATGTTGTAGAAGAACCCTTGGCATGACTATTCTATAACCCGACAATGATCAAATTAATTGTCGCTGAATGTTAGTGATGAGAATTCAAGCGTATTGTTTTAATGGATACGTGTAGTTTTTTTTCTCACTATTGCATTGTATTGTATTTGGAAATGTCTTTGTTATTGTCAAAGGTTGATCCAGTGCCCTTGTCACTGCAGTGGCTGCCTGAGATACACCCACAAACTCTGCAGTGTGAACAGCACACGCTGTCTACTAAATGGTAAGTAAGGTATACAGTACATGTGCATATTATATGGTAGAGTAACAGCTAATGGCGGATATAGAGAGGCATGATGAGAGGAGAGAATATGAGAGAGAGGTTGAAAACAGAACATGAACATGAACCAATGTGGGTGTGAATGACAGGTGCTAGGATGCAGCTCCGTGCCTCTTGGCTTCAGGTTTCTCTATGCCTCCATGGGAGCCTTGGTGGAGATGAAGATGTGTTAAAGCTCCAGTATGTTCCTGGTTTGTGCTGGTGGCAGCATGACCCAGATCTGAGCTGGCTCCCTGTAGTCGTCAGGTTCTGACGCTGCTGCCTTCAGCTTTGTACTACAGAAAGGAGGAAAGAGCAGAGGTGGAGTAAAGGAAGAAAAACGCTGAAACTTCAGCATCTGCTTCAGCCACTTCTTTCCTCTGAATCCATTCTGTTTACAAAGAGGCTGTCTGCCTGTTTCATCTCATGTGGGTTTTGTTTTCCGACCCGCCACCCACCCACCACCCACGTTTCTCACTGATCTTCAAAAATGCAATCTCCCTGAAGATGGAGGAACTAAAGTCTCCATCTCCCACTCCCTCTCTCATTCTCTGCTTTTATAGGCTAATCATAGAATAACCTCCTTTATGGACTCTAAATTCATTTGACTTGACACACTAGCAAGCAGATTGCTATTCTGAGTAGATCTTACAGCCTGAAACTATATTTCCTCTTATTCGTGAAGGAATAGATTAGAACGCTGAAATAGAAATTAGTATTATGAGTCTCTTTTACAACAATTTAATCACAAATCTTTTTTTTGTGAAATAAATAACTACTGATGAACAAGTGCGCTCTTTGCATTAGACCATCTGCTAAACGGGACAACGCACCACAACAAAGCATTTTGTGCTGGCAAGATGTAGGGTGGCTGGCGGGTAATGTCTTTTCTCCCCGGCATCTAACCACTCTCTGACGAGCTGGCAACCCCTTTAATTAATTAACGATGTTGAGAGCGGCTCGTTCTCTATTGTCTCTAATACACTGACCCCCCTCCCACGGTCTGAAACGACAGCAGGCTCACATACACACTAAAGCAACATTGCAGCCACTATGGGTAGCACAAAGCCAGTACAATATATGCCATACAGTCTACTGTACACCATTGCTTGAGTCAAATAACCAGACTGCACTCTATCATCCAGAAGGCGAGGTCAGTACAGGTGCATCAAAGCTGGGACCGAGAGACTGAAAAACAGCTTCTATCTCAAGGCCATCAGACTGTTAAACAGCAACCACTAACATTGAGTGGCTGCTGCCAACACACTGACCCAACTCCAGCCACTTTAATAATGGGAATTGATGGGAAATTATGTAAAATATATCACTAGCCACTTTAAACAATGCTACCTAATATAATGTTTACATACCCTACATTATTAATCTCATATGTATACGTATATACTGTACTCTATATCATCTACTGCATCCTTATGTAATATATGTATCACTAGCCACTTTAACTATGCCACTTTGTTTACATACTCATCTCATATGTATATACTGTACTCGATACCATATACTGTATCTTGCCTATGCTGCTCTGTACCATCACTCATTCATATATCTTAATGTACATATTCTTTATCCCCTTACACTGTGTATAAGACAGTAGTTTTGGAATTGTTAGTTAGATTACTTGTTGGTTATTACTGCATTGTCTGAACTAGAAGCACAAGCATTTCGCTACACTCGCATTAACATCTGCTAACCATGTGTATGTGACAAATACATTTGATTTGATTTAAGATTACTATCAAAAGCTTCACCCAGAGTCTAGTACCTTGTCGTGGTGTGACTGTCCGATACAAAGGAATTACAGTTATTCTGTCCTTTTATTTCCCTAAAGACAGATTATGTGGTAGTTGCCATGGCAGTGATAAAAGGGGGTCTGTTTTGTGCTTTATTTCCTCCACAGTGACTGCCAGCCATTCACACCAGGTCTGGATTGAGCGAGGGAAAAGTGGCACAGTCGTCACAAAAAAAGGAGAAAGCAGGAGGGGAAGAAAAAGGCCAACCCCCTTGTCCCTCTTCCCTTAAATCTCCATCACCGGAAGCCTTTGGTGCCATCTGTGCCCCCGGAGAAAAGGACGGACGAGATGCCTCCACCCTGTGCCAACGGGGACAAAGGAGCTGCCAGTTAGAGCGGCCCCCCTCACAGGCAGCCAGAGGACTCTGTGTGACTGACTGGGGCTGAGCTACGGAAGCCATCTTGATGGAGAGTCTTGCTGCTGCACCTAAAATGGCTGTGTTGGCATGAGGTAGGGCTGGCAGCACCATTGGTTCTATCGGGCTTTTCTCCATCACTCCCCTCATCAGTAGGCTAGCCTCTGTCAGCCCTCTCATCTTACCCTCTCCAGTCTGAACTGGCTAACGAGTGTGGCAGGGTTTAGGAGATATTAGATCAATTAACGCTTGTAGGCTAGAGAAAAAGCAGCCCCATCCATTACTGTTTAGATGTTAACGAGGCATTGCATTAACGAACTGACTATAGCCTTGTTTGATTTGTTTGATTGTAATGTGCGTTCAGCACACTTTGCAACAGACAAGCAGTTATTTTTTGTAATAATACACCACATTAAATACACATATTTCCATATGAATAAATATTTATCTCTGAAATCATCCTAATTTTGAACATATATCTTTCTCTCACACATGCACGCGCACACACACACACACACACACACACACACACACACACACACACACACACACACACACACACACACACACACACACACACACACACACACACACACACACACACACACACACACACACACACACACACACACACACACACACACACAATCCTTGCACTCTCAGGTTACATAAATCTGGTCATGTCAGATGATGATGATGATGCCCTTGTGGCCTTCAGCCACAGAGCAGAGCTAGCTCACTCGTTGGTCATTACACCTTCAATCAGTCTCAAACCTACAATCAACCCTCACATCTCAAACCGCTGTTTGTCTCATACACACATCTTACATATGTGTCTCACATCTAAACCCACTGTTTTCTCATACTTAGCTTGCAACTTCTGTCTCACTCGCAATACGTCTATTGTGTATGCATTCATACTATAATGTGTCTCCTACCTATGTACATCTTCTATGTTTCACGACTATTGTACATCATTTGCACATTCATATGCACCTTACCAAATGTCTTCGAGCTACAATTGTTCAAGGAATATTCTGTAATTTCAAAGATCTGGCTATTGCTTACGTTGCACATGGAATTACAAAATACAAAGTGATAGACCTTTTAATTTTCCATCATTGCACCTCATTGTTTACTTCCACTCTTGGTTACTTTGGCTACTTGATATTAAGCTATAAACTATTCAAAAAAGGACAAATGCGCACAGGGGATTTAGCCCTAATTAGTTTCAGTCATTTCAGATGTTGTCTTTATGTATAACAGAGATGAACTACAGTTTATGTAAATGTAATGTTTATACATCCTTATTATCAGCACTTTTTTATTTATTTACATCTGTCATGAAAAAATGTGCATATTCACAAAATAAGAAAGACAACAACAACTATGGTTGCATCTGTGTGTTTATCATAGAGAGGGAAACACGATTTACAGTACAGTAGGCCAGGCCTACCAGTCATGTTGGATGGTGTACTGTACAACATGTTCTGATTATATTATCATCTGGGTTATGGTGAAGAGTATAATTGGAGTAAGATTTTTCATAGCTTTAAATTATCAGTCAATATAACAGGGCAAATGTATTTCTATACAATATATTTCTATACACTATAGATGTTTCTATAGGCACCTCACCTTGAACTGAAAATATCTCTTGGTCACAGTACAGGATGAAATGATTATAATCATCAGAGCGGGTCATTGCTTTCATTGCACAGACTGCTGTTGCTATGCAACTTAGAAATTACACTTTGAGACAATTAGCTGGACAATTATGTTAACAAGTTAGGAATATGAATATGGCATGATAAATGAACAAAAGGTAAGCTACCTAATGTAGGTTATGTGGTTGATATAAGGTAAACTGAATTTCACAAAGTCTAATATCACAGAGACTGCAATGCAATATTACATGTATTTAATCTGACAATGTACTGAAAATATTTGATATCGAAAATAAATAATAATTTTCTTTTGAACAAGAAATGATTCGCATACTCACTGAAGGTAGGACCTTGTCTGCCTATTTAGAAACCGATGTCCAACACAAACCGGATGCAAAGCACGACCTTGAGATAGGATCATTTGCGATAGAAAACCACAAATAAACGCTAATATTAACCAAAAAAAATACTTTACATACGGCCTACTTAATCCATCACTATTAAAGACCACATATTTGTACGGAAGAAAACACCAAAATATAGCCTGTTACTGAATCATTGGCTTTACAGAGATAACAAATAAAGGAAACAATGATGCAACTGCAGCCGTTAATGAAGAGCACCAGACAAGCTCTGTATATTAACATAATTGCATAGAAACGAGGAGAGAATGCAGAGCCCTCTTTAAAGGAACAGCAGCACATTAGAGGCGCGGGCTACAGCCTTGTATGCGCGTGGGGTTTAGCTGCACGAGACACGCGACAGCAAAGTGGAAAATGTGGGATTAATTTTTGCCAAATGTAAAAATATCCGGTTTAACCGAATATCCCCTAAATCCTGAAGTCCCTTTACTGTAACTAATGAAATGTAAAAGCCAGTGTAGATCATCCCTTACAGTAGGGTATCTTTTTATGAAACCTTTATGGCAGCCAAACAAAACCACACCAGATACAAAGAGAGAGTGACTTATAATACATACAGCCTTATGCCTCCTATATGGTAAATATAATGTCAATTGTTAAATGATCATTTCATTTAATTACAAAAACAATAGGCCTATAGACACGTTCCACCTGACATCATATGGTATATTATGTTTCTATGATATTTTGATTTAGTGATAATACCCCACTAAATCATGTAGGGAAATAGCATTCATTTGGAGCAACATTAATTCGTATCCCAAAAAAATGTATGCTTCATTGTTTGTACACACAAGAATAAGATCACAATGATTGTTGAGTGATTATACATTTTATGTGCATTGGATGAAAGATCTACAGTAGCCTAGCCTACCCATACGTGCATGTATTCATCATCATGTACATTACATGGGATGATAAATGATTAACCACTATGTATTTTAGTACAATCAAAGATTACTGTAGCTTTAACATAACAAAGAAAACAATTATCCTTTATTATGATGAAGGAAATCCACTATGCCTTTAATACAACAAAGGACAACTGTGCCTTTAATGCCCAAGCAAGCTTTAATTAGACTAGCAGGTTCTCCATAGGGGGGAGGGGCCTCCTCATACCTGATTTACATATTCTCAAGGCCTCCATCGCAGATGTGTCACTGCATAGAATACAGGGATGGGCAGATATAAAGAAGCTTACTGGAAGAAGCAAAGGACTAGTTCTACACACAATGTGTTAATTAAACCTACAATCAGTTGTAGGGAATCTCATAATGAATAGCATTTGATGTAAATATGATGATACGTGTGTGTGTGTGTGTGTGTGTGTGTGTGTGTGTGTGTGTGTGTGTGTGTGTGTGTGTGTGTGTGTGTGTGTGTGTGTGTGTGTGTGTGTGTGTGTGTGTGTGTGTGTGTGTGTGTGTGTGCGTGCGCGCCCAAGGCAAAGCCTATGACATTGAATATGCTTTGTTAAGTCTATTCCTGTGTTCGAATACTGGCTGTATCAATTAATTAATAATTTCCACTATGTGGATTAGGTGCCATAGCAACTATTCTCACAGAGCATGGATGTGAGTTATTTTGCATTCATGTGAGAGAAAGTTCTTACAGTGATAATTTTCCACCATATATCTGTCATACAATTCTCATATCCTATATATTCTACTTTCAACACATGAATGCAGATACAAAGACTGTTCCGTTTCAGACTGACTGAGGGACTAAAATATACCTATTTTGAGCCTGACGCTTCATGTCCCATTTACTCAGAGACAGTGGGCTTGTATTTGGATGATTCTTACTACTAGTTGGGGGGTGATATAGAGAATGCTCTGTCTATAATCCTCCTGGTTGAAAGGTTTAAAGGTTATGAAATCTGTAAACATGACTGATCTCTTTGTTTTCATTGGGTGGATTGATTTCATATGGCCTAGTTCCCAGTTAATGAAGAAGACTATTGCTGTTACAGTAGTCTACATGCGAATCTCCCCATTGTCTTCAACCCTGATTGTTAACGCGGCAGGGTAGCCTAGTGGTTAGAGCGTTGGACTACTAACCGAAAGGTTGCAATCTGTCATTCTGCCCCTGAACAGGCAGTTAACCCACTGTTCCTAGGCCATCATTGAAAATAAGAATTTGTTCTTAACTGACTTGCCTAGTAAACTTTTAAAAAAATGCACAGTGAATTATTTGGTGGTGATGTGGTGGGAGCCAGTTGTACAGTATGTAATCAGTGGTTTGTCAGTGAATGCAGTAACATTGCAATCTAGGACAGCATCAGATTAAGGCAGATGTTTTTACTGTAATGACTGGTGATGTTGCATTCTGCATGCACATGTGCCGAGTAGATGCACGTTTTAATTAGACATTGGCTGTATGAACCAAAACACGTTGATTTGAACAACCAGCTCTCACAGTCTCACATCAGAATTAGATGTTCATCCATGTTTCTCAAATGTCACATTTCAAAGTTATTCAAAACGTCAAATTTCTATGTGTTTAAGGTTATGTTTAGGCATTAGCTCCACATTTTTAAGGTTAGGGTTAAGTTTAGGCACTACTGTAACTCCAAAGTCTTAAGGTTAGGCGTTAACTCCTAATGATTAAGGTAAGATTTAAGGTTTGGGATAAGTTTAAAACAAAAATCTCAAAAACAACTTCCTATCGCTGAATTAGAACAACCAATGTTAAGCCCATCCTCCATCCTGTCCACAACACCCTACCTAGCAAAACCCAAACCTATTTGACTATAAAAGCACTCACTGTTGCCTCTGGTGGCCGGTTTCCACATCATCCCCCAATGTCCTCAGACATGGATGGACGTCTAATATTGACTTGTATCACGAGTGACCTGGCTGGATTTAAATGTGTTCTATAAGAGAATGGGACAATGCTATCTTTCCGCAATGTGACTAATACCACATTGTAGGGTGCCCATAGGCACGGAAGTCTGAAATGCACACGTGAACAGAAAGACACACATGCACACACACACGCACACACACACACACACACACACACACACACACACACACACACACACACACACACACACACACACACACACACACACACACACACACACACACACACACACACACACACACACACACACACACACACACACACACACACACACACACACACTCACACTCTCACCCACATACAAAACATCCATACAGATTCCTGTTAAATGTCTCTTTTAGCTCCTGGCACTGGGGAACAGAGCAGAGAGCAACAGTGAGCTGTGATCTTTGAGCCTGGGCTGCAGGGCTGCAGGTCGGTGTAGTGCACTGTGTACTACAGCTGTCTGTCTGTAGCTAGTCTGCCTGTTGGTAAACAGTAGATGGAGTCCACATTATCATTCTGCTCCTGGCTCCCCTCCACAATGACTGCTTTGTGAGGGGAGCTCTTGACGGAGGTCCACCACCCCTCTTTCCCACCATTGTGTGGGTGGGTGCTGCAGGAGACACAGGGGGTAATGGGGTGGGAAAGACGCTCCAGACCAGACACTGCCAGATGCCTGCATTAGCGCCAAAACCATGAGAGTGCCCCCTGGAAAAGTAGCCCCTCTCCCCGTTTTTCTATGTATTTATGTCTGTGTGTGTTAGTGAATGTGTCTCAGTGTGTGTGTGTGTGTGTGTGTGTGTGTGTGTGTGTGTGTGTGTGTGTGTGTGTGTGTGTGTGTGTGTGTGTGTGTGTGTGTGTGTGTGTGTGTGTGTGTGTGTGTGTGTGTGTGTGTGTGTGTGTGTGTTTTGCACAAATTATCAAATTAGTTTAAAGCCCTAAATTAGCTATTTTTTAAATGATGTTGCACTGTTAAAATAATAACTTGAAGGATAATCAGAGTCATGTGTTTAAAATATAATTCATAGTTACAATGTTAGAAAACCTAAACGTATCTTAACTCACTGAGTACGCTGGGGGTTACTGCCACTCATAAAAGCTTCAACTACCTTGTGTCTATAACAGCCAGCATATTAATGGTTGTTTATGGGAGAACAATTTTCAATAATTCACAGATGTAAAATCTTTACTGAATTTTAGGATTTAAAAAGGCATGATTTGTTAGTATGGATTAACAATTTGGCATTGAGAATGTCATGTTACATTTGAGCTGGGTGGCAGACTGTATTCCCGATTCCCCTTCTGCCACAGACAGGCTATTAATTAAATGACAATCACAATATATTACCCTGTAAAATGAGGCAGCCAGAGGGAAAATGAGAGAGAAAGGAGGGAGAGAAGTTGTTTTTACCAAGGGGCAGACAACAATATTTCACAGCAAGGCATTCAGACAATGATAATAGGTGATATTGTATGCAGGAACAAAAGAATGAGAGGTAAACAAAGGTAATGAAAGAGAATGTGAGAGGGATAGCACAGAAGAGCTCACTTAGATATCATGTTTAAAACAGTTGTAAAGAGAGAGAAATTATGTTTGAGCGTTAACAGGTTTATCCATTCAGAATGTAAGGTGGTGGGGAGTTTGTACGTGTGTGTGTGTGTGTGTGTGTGTGTGTGTGTGTGTGTGTGTGTGTGTGTGTGTGTGTGTGTGTGTGTGTGTGTGTGTGTGTGTGTGTGTGTGTGTGTGTATTTATGCATAGTATCTGTGTGTTATGCACTTCTGTGTGTTTATATGTGTGTGTGGACAGTCAGTGTGTGTGTTGGGGGAGGGGATGTACTGTCTGCCTCGGTGTGTCTGTCTGTGTTTCCATGTGGCTGATGCTGCAGCTGGCATATTCATAGACAGGGTGAACAGGGGTCTGGGAGCTGTCTGGAACCACCTTGTATTATCCCACTAAGGAGCTCAATCTGAATCAAATGCAAGATACCAATCATACTTGGGTTATGACTATAAAATGAGTTATTTCTTTTCAGAGTGTTACCATAGCTCTATTCTGCCATTTCTCATGAGGTCAAGTGGGCTGTTAGAGAATGGGTTAACAATAAGAATAGAATGGCTGTGAATGCTTCTGTTACACCTCCAATGAACACCTAAAGCTGTGGTTCCCAAATCCCACATTGTACTGTAGCTGAAGCCTTGTGGATTTTATCAAGACCCCGCTGCTAAACACAACCAATGAATCAATACAGTTTTTTCACCATGATCCAGGCAGAATTAACAACTGACGGGTGGGTTCAGACCATGTAGATAAACACATTTAAGTAATCTTCCATCACATTCAATGTTATAACCTGTCCATAAAAGGGACTAAATCACACACCCTGCTCTGAGCTTTGTCTAAAGATTGTATGTTTTACGCTCCCTCTCCTCTCCTCCTGTGAGGATACCTCAGCTGCGATCTCGTCTTAATCTGGGGATAGACGCGATTATCCCGCCAAGGATTGTTCTCAGCTTTGTAACGGCAACAGGGGACCTTTCACATCTCTTTTCTTCCCATGGCCCAGTGGCCATAAACAGCGTGGACCCCCAGACATGGGCCTGCCTCAGTTTACAGGCATTAGTATGGAGACAGCGGCCATAACAGCCCTAGCTAAAGGTTATGGTGTTTTCACCAAATGTGGGCAAACAATTGGTCAACCAAACAAGTTTTAATGACCACTTCATCATTATTAAAGGCATTTTGTATCCATTTATTGTGGGACCATTTAGAAAAGGTTAAGGAATGTATCACTAGATAGTCTTCACCCCATTGTGCTGCGTGTATCTCTCCATCTGCCCATCACTCACACGGCCTGTGAACATTTCAGGCTGTCTGTCAAGTTCAAGTTCACAGCGGTGGGAATGTCTAGACTGATTCACATTCAGTACTTCTTCATCTACTTTTGTCAACTCCCCTCCCATCCTCCCCCTGATGGTCGTGTCCAAGGCAGGCTGGGGGAGCCCAGTGTTCTGTGGTGTTTCCGTGGCGTTGCTATGACAGAGGGGCTGCAGCGTTGTTATGGTAGCAGGCCTGGCGGGCCCAGCTATGTGCTGGTGAAAGGGACAGCCTGTCAGAAAGTGTGTGAGAAGTCCCTTAGGTCCCCCTTACAGCTGGGCAAAGGCACCCTGTCCCCCCACTCTGGTCCCCTCTTGTCCCCCCCCGTCCCCCTCCTGTCCCCTAGCAGACAGGCCAGAGCCTGGGAACACAGCAACACAGAGAACATTTTATATTCATTAGACTCCCCTCTCTCCCTCTCTCCATCACTCACTCCTTACCTCCCTGTCTCCTTCACTCTCCCTCCATCTTTCTCCCATCCCATCTTTCTCTCCTATGCATCCCTCCCTCCCACCCTCTCTGGGACAGTAGAAGCAGGACCCTCTCATCTGTCTGCCTCTGCCTACCCTACTAACTGGGAGCTCATCCAGTCAGGTTGAGGCTTTCAAATTGAAATGGACTGGAATGGCGCTAAAGACTTTGAGTGAGAACACTGGGGGCTATGTGTATTTGGACATTTTAAATGAACCTGAGTGTGTGTGTGTGTGTGTGTGTGTGTGTGTGTGTGTGTGTGTGTGTGTGTGTGTGTGTGTGTGTGTGTGTGTGTGTGTGTGTGTGTGTGTGTGTGTGTTTTGTTGAGGTCTCATTCAGGACTGAGGACGAGTATTGAGCATAAAA
This sequence comes from Oncorhynchus masou masou, assembly GCF_036934945.1. Lineage (NCBI taxonomy): Eukaryota > Metazoa > Chordata > Actinopteri > Salmoniformes > Salmonidae > Oncorhynchus > Oncorhynchus masou. Next base: position 31,491,899 of record NC_088213.1, read on the forward strand.
GGCTGATGATTTGCATAAGCTGCATGCTGTCTGAGGGTTTGGCAGCGAGGGGAGCCGCAGAGAAAAAAATATATGAGAGAACATAAAAAAGAAAGAGGGAGAGATCCCGCATTGTGGAGGAAGAGAAAAAAGAGGGGGCTTGAATAAGGGAGAGGGTGGAAAATTGACAGAGAAAGGGTCTGGCCAAGTCCCCCGGTGGGATTAAATTGTCCAGAAACCTCTCTATATATAATTTGGTGAAATTGGTAATGGTGCGGGTAGACTGCCCCTGTGTATATTCAAAACTTGATGAGAGACTGCTAGATTTGTCTTAGTTGTTAAGTTGATGACAGTTAAGGATGAAGCAATAAACACAGTTTTCAGAAAACTTTAATATCCCACATGAATTCACAATCATTCTTTGTATTGGTAAAATCTGTCCTTTTCTGTTTCTGTCCTCTCTGAAATTGCTTTGCACATACTGTAACACAATTGTCCTTATTATTCATAACATTTCTATTGGTGTACTCCAAGTACCGAAACTGGTGTTAATGTGTTTTGAATAACCCAATGTAGAAATAGATGGAAGACTGTACATCCACATTTATTTTTTAACCAATCATTCACTGACTGACACGTTCCCTGCTCCCAAACTAGATTCCATCAAGCATCAAGGCCAAGATCATTGTCATCCCTCCATCTTACGGTGACCTAAAACAATACTGGTCACTGTTTACAGTTAACCAATACGCTGTGTTCTGGGTTCTTGTGTTAAGCAATGTGACATGGGTGACTTACATGTTGTTTTTTTATCTCTGTGCCTCCAGGTCCTGCTGGTGTTGACAACCTCCAGAGGAAGCCTCTTCCATCAGCCCTGAGCCCTGGGCCCTGAGCCCTGGGCCCTGAGCCCTGGGCCCTGAGCCCTGGGCCCTGAGCTCTGGGCCCTGAGCCCTGGGCCCTGAGCCCTGGGCCCTGAGCCCTGGGCCCTGAGCCCTGGCATGTCAGATCCCAGGATGTCACGCAAGACCTTCCTCATTGGCATCCTCTCCAGTCAAACACTGAGAAATTAGGGCACTGAAGAATCCCCCTAAAGTTAATGCTTGGAGAGATTTACTGTAAGGACAATGTTTGGAGTTATTTGAAGACATTGTTTGCAGAAGTTGCACACGGATCATCTGCAGATATATTGCACTTGGGTAATCAATGTTCTCTTTTCCCTGGCTGAGAGTGTATAGTTTCAATATAACTTTTAACATTACAGCAGAATGACAATGTGTGTATGATGTGAAATCAAAAGGGATGAGATCAACATGTGTTCATACCTTAATTTAAGGATGTGTGGATGTGTGTGTGTGTGTGTGTGTGTGTGTGTGTGTGTGTGTGTGTGTGTGTGTGTGTGTGTGTGTGTGTGTGTGTGTGTGTGTGTGTGTGTGTGTGTGTGTGTGTGTGGGGGGGGGTTTGGTCCCTATTGTACCCTTTAGAGTACTCTGGAGTGTACTGAGCTTCAGAGAAGCACTACAGTGCCCTAATGTGTGGGCTGCTTACAAGAGAAGCTCTCTGGATGTCTATCCTCTGTCATGTGCAATTAGTTACTTTATGAATAGAACTGACTACTCTATGCAAATAAATGTGAATGACTCACCCTCTGGCTGTATTGCAAATGTTGTTTAATGTTTTACTGTCACAGTGAAAAGAAAGACATTGTTTGGTGAAGATTCCATCCAATTACTGTATATCCATCAAATGCTGCGTTTTTCCAATTACAAATATTATCTGCATGCGTTCATAGTGATCAGGGAATGTTCTACATGAAATGTGTTGGATACAGTATTGAAGCAGTCAGATTAATATCCGTCTCATTGCCTGATTGTTATTATTATCCTTATTCAGAGAGATAGACAGTTTTGAACATACCTGCAATAAAGAATGTGACACATACTTGTACACTAAAGTCAAACAAAACATGTTTTTGTAATTGAGTTCTGACTTGTCTTAACTTCTGTGCTGTTTGAATTGAATGTGTATACAGAATAAATAATTCAACATATGTCTAAAAGATTCTAGTGTTTTTTATTGGAAATACAGAAATGATTGATATTGAAGTTTATATGTCTGCATTTAGACAGGCAGCCGAATTCTGATTTTTTTTAACCAATCACATCGGATCTTTTTCAGAGATTATCTGATTGGTCAAAAGACTAATACGTGAAAAACAGATCAGAATTGGGCTGCCTGTCTAAACGCAGCCTAGAGCTACAGACTCTGATAACGACAGTATGTTGCTCTTCAAGACAGTATGTGTATCAGCACCTTGGAAAGCACACCACAATAGAAAGCTGTTGGTAGATTGGTCTGGATCTTCTATTTACCAGATGAGTGTGAATATTATGCAACCAATCACCTTTATTTTGAAATGTGAATACAGGCCTACAACCGTTTGGACATAAACAGACCCTCCTCATGAAGTCTTCTGAAGTAGCCTAAAATAAATCAAAAGTAGCCTACCAAGGATTACCAGATGACCAGCTCTCAGGTTTGCTGGTCTTTGATCGGTAACTGCTTTCATATACATTTTTTGCATATGCATTTTGAGTGACAGATGACACGTAAATGCTGAGAAACATTGAACATATCCTAAAATGATTCTGCAGAAACCTAATAAGGCATGCGCTGAGAGAAATGAAATAATGCTAATGGTTTGGACGAAATCTAAAGTGCAAAGGCATAATAACATGCAAAGAAAATAGACGTGAATCAAAAAACAGAGAAACAGTGAAAGTCTAAAAATTGAGAGAGCCGATTGAGACACAGTGATGCAGAAGTAGCGGTACAGACATGACCCTGCAGAAGTTTCTCTCCTTGAGCTAACTCCCTCTCCCTCAGAAGGCGTTGTTGTTTTGAACATTTAATTGCTCTTTAAATTCGATAGAGTATCGCCAATCACTCGCCATTTGACTTCAGACTGGATAGCACAGACTCGTCGACTCAAAACAAGCAACTCGTCTTTCCCCTCAAAGATGCGTCATCGTGGATTGACCGCAGAAAAAAATAATCTGAAAATCAGATACATTTTACCCGAATTACAAGGCTAGGCCTCCATCTGATTTTTAGATTTTAAAAACATCACGAATCATTGCTTCATAAAGCCTGTGATTAAGGTAAGGAGATAATTATTTAATTGTGTGTAGTGCTTAACCAGTCTGTAAAGCAGATCATGTATCAGACAACTAATTTATGGCAATGTCTTCTCTGCAATATTAGTCGGGTCCACGTTGGGAATCATTTGCATAGGTCACTGACATTTGGAAATATATTGGCCCGAAACACACTCCAATCGAACGTTTAGTTGATGCCAAAATACCTCAAGGGATTTCTTATTCAAAATAGATCCAATACGGTTATCAAAAGTTATATTTTCTTTTCGACCATTCCAACCGAAGTCGCTTTAGTTTGTTGACTACTTAGCTTGACGTCTTGGGCCACCTATCTCTGACACCTTTTTAATGAAACATTCAAATCTAGCCTATACAAATGAACGGTATAAGAATAGAATGTCGATACATCTTTATTACTCGTTTATTAGCTTAGATTTCTAGAGTGCCTACAATAGAACATCTCAAAAGAATACGTACTTGTAACATTTTGCCTCCATGTATTAGTGCTTCAGATACTCTATACGTGAACACTATACTAGCTTTAAATTCTAGTCAGTTGAGTTAACTTATTTAATTGCAGATACAATAGCCTACAATAAAAAAGCTTATGGATTGCTTTACAGAAGGTCAAATAAAGGTTAGGGTTCAAATAGAATATTGTTTATTGCGCGTTCTTTTGTCGGTAAATCTGTATTACTTTCTGCCAAAATGCAAACATTTTGCTATCCAAATAGTCACAGCATTCAGAAGACACTCTGGATGTAATTTGGTGAAATTTAAACACAAAGACAGAAATTATCACAAAAGTGCACTTTATTGTGTTTTAGTATCATGAGGGGATCAAGCAGTAAGCTGAGTGTGAGTCTATATTGCTGACAATCCCATCTCCAAGTCCAGTGCCAAACAGGGCTGGATGGATGCGCCAGCCAGAGAGGGTTATGACCTGTCCTTGTAAAGGGACAGCTTGACCGGGCAAAGACCAATAAAGTGACACGTGCTTATCAACATGATAATGTCCTGTTCACAACCAACTTCGGGTGTTTTAAGACATTGTAATTTTAAGACATTGTAACTATTTTAAAAGGTTTATAAATACTTTTATATTTATGAAATGTTTACATAGTTTAGACAATGAACTAGTTTGCAGATAGTTTATCATATTAACATTGTTATTCCTTGTACTTCTCTATTTCTTCCCATACAATTTTCCAGTGAATCTATAACTACCCATTTATTATAAATCAATTCAACCTTTCATAATATGTATTTTTATGTAAAGAGTTTTATCCTAAATTCTACATTTCCTTCTATGATACCGGACAGTTCATGGGGCACTAATGGGCAATGTTATGTTGAAATGCAGGTACTTAAAAAAATGGCTGCACTTCATATTCAGGAATGATGTCAAACGTAGTGTTCATCAATGCAATATAACAATACAGTGTATAGAAAATAGGAGTTTGATGATGGGGTGATGGGGTTTCGATGCTTGGAATGTGACTCAGAGAGGGACCTGTTAGAATCCTAGATGTCAGTGCTATTAAGTGTCTCCCCAGGGCCCTCTAGAGCAGCCAGGGGTCAGAGGGGATGACCGCAGTTTAAGTGGCTTGTCCGTCTATTCCCCAAAGGCCAATGGAATGAACTCCATTGACAGGAGCTGACATGAATTTCTTTCACAGTGACACTGAAAGTGTGATCGTTTGATTACAGACACTGAAATACTCTTAGAACCATATCCCCTGTTAGGTAACAAAGGATTACATACACTTTTTTATTACAGTTTATTCAAAACCATAACCTTGACCTTCAGTTTTTCAATGGACAATAGACTTAAAATTCCTATAATATACATAATTTTCCTTGCATTTTGAGGGTTTTTAACTATCAAAAGAAACCATTTATCCCTTACTACAAGTACAATTCATTTCACAGGGCTTTAGATATCCCATCTCTTACATAATCTTCACTACTCTTGCTTGGGGTGAAACGTGTATGATAATGTAAATACATTCTGTATGTGTGCAGTGTAAACTGAAGCCACTCCCATGGTGCTCCCAGCCCAGCCTAAACTAGACTAGTTGTGTGAATGTGAAAAATGCTTGTGAAACAGCCCTGGCTCCCAAACGATTGTACTAGACTGCCACAGGAACTTGACTGCAGGTGTTCTGTCACATGGCACTCCACGATCATTTGTATTCATTCATTTATTCTTCTCAGATTTTCTGCTTGTCATAAAGAGATAGATAGGGCCTATTGTAGCAGGAGACATTGAGGGTCTCATTCTTACCATCACTGAGAAATTAATCTTCAGGCTTTCCGTAGGAGAACAAAACAACCTTTTATGTTCCGTGTAACGATATTTAAATAAACAAAATACTCTTCAACATCATTTCATATATTTACATTGTTACACTCTGAGGCGTTCTTGGATGGAGGAACAACTAAACCGTCCTGGGGAGTAGGGAGGTGACTAAACAAGGCACATATAGTCTAACAGCTAAAAATCTATTATCCTTAAAACGCTTTATGGGACTGTAAAATAGACACATTTTCTGTGGCTATCATTATGAGATGTGGAGGGAAAAACATCTAGCCAACTTCAGAATGGACTATAAGCAGTCATTGTCAACAGAACACAGCATCTCACTGTATGCAGCCATATACTCAATTCAACCAAGAGCCTCCTGTACAAGACTAGCACTCAGAAACGCCTGAGCCCCCGTGCACTGATATCAAAACACAATCGTGTACCTCTCTAACTGTAAGTGGGAAAAGAGGAGAGCAGAGAAAACGGCCAGTCTTTCAGAGACATCATTATGGTCATCTCCTGAATGGAGAGCAGGCAGAGCGCAATTAGCTATAGACCAGCTCCCCCTGCAACGGAGGGCCGTGGATTATTGCCCAATCATTTATATCTTCCAAGCCAGTGAGCATTAGGGCCTGTATTCTGTGTTAGCATAAGAATAGAAACAGGTCCTGTGAACTTCACCGACCTATTGACCCTGCTCCCCAGACATGAATAGCACCACTTTCAGGCTCCCCAGCCTCTCAAACAGGCTTGAACCATGCCTAAAGTCCTAATCATGGTCATTTAATACATCTTAAGCCCCTGGCTGCTTTAGTGGAGCTCCTCTATAGTTTGTTTTAGGCATTCACTCCTTCTCACCTCATCATTACCGCTCCTTATTTGGCAAATTTAAGGGGCTGCTATGACACTACAAGTCCCTTTTCATCACCTAAATAAGCTGTGCTTCCATATAATTAGAACGGTTTTCTCAACTATTCAGTCTTTTCAGATCAAGGCAACAAAAAGAGGAAACCTCACTGAGGCAAGATACTGTACTCTGGCATGAAGAACCATGCCAGAGAATGACCCTGTCTTGGATATAATTCTACACTATTTACATATGTTGCAAATTATGGCCCACCATAACCACTGGCACACACACACTCATGCCAATGTCTCCAAAAGCACACACACACACACACACACACACACACACACACACACACACACACACACACACACACACACACACACACACACACACACACACACACACACACACACACACACACACACACACACATACACACCTCATTAAGTTGTGCACTGAGGATGCATGATAATACGATGTGAGAGGAAGAGGAGGAGGAAGGGCAGGGTCATTTAACGCTGGAGATAGGCCTAATAGACAGTAGAGGATGAGACATTTAAATGTCTTTCTCAATGATGATTCTCCTCCTTGTCAGTATTATTGGTTACTAAACCTGCTGAACAGTCCCACACTGTACAAATGTAATTGTATAACTGGGAGATTGTATAACTAGACTTTTACACATAGGATTATTTTATATCAGTGTTCAAGCATAATGAACAACTGGGGAGTGACTGAGAAATACACTTCTCTCCCTCTCTCCCTCACTACCTCCGTTCTTGTGTGTGTGTGTGTGTGTGTGTGTGTGTGTGTGTGTGTGTGTGTGTGTGTGTGTGTGTGTGTGTGTGTGCGTGCGTGCGTGCGTGCGTGCGTGTGTGTGTGTGTGTGTGTGTGCGGGAGTGAGAGTGAGACATTTTCGACAATTTCATCCATATTTTTATTCACTCTTTGAAAACAGTATTACGATCCCATTCGGTAGGAACAATATCTCTGTCTCAACATGAAAGTGCAAACAACATCTTTATGACAGAAGTAACGACGCAAGCATCCTAAACACACATGCGCATTTCAGTGGAGAGGAGCAAAAGCGACCTCCTCAGGATAAAGGATGCATTTCTAAAGTCTACAGCAGTTTGTGGTAGTGGACCGATGACCTGAACGAAGGCACGCATCTCCGCAATGACTTTTGATGCTTGTAGCTCTGTGTAGTATAGAGCTGAAGGAGAGCGCCCTGTTTAAATTTGCTGAAATACTGGCCCTATTTGAACTTAGGAAATTACCTTTGGCAAAGTAGCAAATGATGCACATGTAGCCTATAAAATACTTTTAAAAGATAACCTTTTAATTTTCTATGAAATCATATTCTCGAGAAATATCTCACAACATCATTATTGATAGGGTGCTCGTGCGTATTATATCCAATAGTGTCAGCCAGTCATATATCAGTCATGAACACGAAGTGCTCATGTGAATGATAGCAAAAATGTGCCCCATATCAGAATGTCTTAAAACAATAAACTAAATTAGCCTAAATAGAGTTGGACATGTGTTCATACTTAACTGGAAATTGAGTTCAACTTTGGCCACATCCAGTAGATTAAAGTTATGACACAGTATGTGTCGCTGAGATGGAATAGGCCTACATTAGATATGAAACATTATTTAATCCGGATATGACACTGCCCCTGTGTCCGCGTAAAGCATTGTGCCCAACATCAATTCATCTTTAAATAGCTTTATTAAAATACAAGTTATTTTATGAGATTTCATTTATAAATGCTCTCATTGCCGCTGCTACAGCGTTAACTACATAGTGTTAAACATAATTAAACATAATTACTCCTTCACCACTGCCAGCTATACTGTTAATGCACCCTGGGCAGGCGGGAAGGTGTGACGTTTGGCAAGTGTCCAGGTTTAAAAGCCTTCTCTTTGTCAAGAGGGATAGATACATGGCCATTATGCTCCCAACAAGCCTTTTGATCAGTACAACAGCATAAAGTTATTTATAAAATGTCAGCCTATTTGCAAATAGTAGTCCATAACACCTCCACAAAGTATTTTATTCTGTTGTTTTATGACTCATGTTCGTCCTTTTAGTATACATCTTATTACTAGTATAGGCCACTGTTTCTGTTTTCAAGATGCTGAGAAAAATACAACTGTATTTTTATCAGCAATGAAATCTCACTTGTCTAATTTGATTATACTTGCATGATATATGTGTGATAAGCTATATGAAATAACGTTGAATATAATTTTTAACCGAGAGAGAGAGAGAGACCTGCTATGCAGAGCAAATCTAGTTGGGCGCTGTCCAGGTACAAGGTGCTGAACAATGTGACGAAACGTATGTATGAGCATGTCGTGGCGTGTCGTGGCTGAGTAATTACCACTGTTTTCTAACAACCACCATTTCTCCAACTATAGACCTAGTTACAGCGAAGGCAGCAACATATTTAACTCCTTAAAGCACGATGTTGGCCTGATTAGACTCAAAATATGAAACACTTTTCAACAAAAAACTGAAAAGGTGAAAGTCCAAGGAGAGCGGCCCATATATTGCACGCGTGAAACAACGACGAATTCGATCACTCCATTGATGATACATAGCTTGTAAGTGTTTTCTGAATGTGCCCTTCGTCGTGGTCGTAGTAACATGTGGTCGGCCTCAAACATGATGCCAAGTAGGCCTACTCTGACAAACGAGCGCAGAGTGGCACTAATGTACAGTGTAAACCTAAAGTAGAAGAGCAGTACTCGTGATCTCTAATTTCAAGATGTTTGACTGATGTTTGAGTTCTTCGTAGGCATAGCCCTGTTAATAATAGGTGTTATCGTGTAGTAAAATAAGTGCTCCTCATCAATGTAGCTAAATATATTTTTTGAGTCCAAGTATGGGATGAATAACGTCCCATAACCTTAATTTATCCCCAAGTGCTTCAGTAGGGCTACTGAAGGTTACATTCGATAACATATCCGCGAATAGAGGACACATATTGTTGGCTTATTGAATAGTGTTTAGAGAACAGAGCAAAGCGGTAGGCTAGGCAGGGCATGTTCAGTGGGCTAACTCACAGAGCCCGTGGCGGACAGGGAAATACTCTAATCTCCAAATGAAATTAACTCAACTGTGTCAATATGATAAACTCAACTGTTTCTATTACAATGCTATGAAGACCAACTATATCTGATAAGAGCTTTAAAGTTTGAGCTATTATAGAAAATCATGATTTAAATGTCTGAATAGATTGCGTCGAAATTGTGTCTCTATTCTTGGCTCGTTTTAATTAGGCTCTCGTCCAGAGGGCTGCTTATTGTTTCAGCATTGATACATTTCGATACGTTTCAGAGCTTCATAGTTTCAGCGTTTCTAGTTGTGGGATTAGAAATGTCATAGAATAAACTTGATCTTATTTATCATTTTATGCATGTGTTATTGTAGCAGTTGTAGTTGCAGAGCTTCTTCAAACACTAAACTAAAGTTACTAAAATGAAATACCTTTTGAATACGTTTCCAATAGAATGTGCTGACTATACTTCAGGGGTGTGGTTGCCAGTTACAGGAGTCTGTAGCCTACCTGATCCAGTCCCATGGAAAAAATTAAGACATTATTTTAACTATGTGATGCATTTGATATGCTACTGCGATGCTTATATCTTTTCAATTATATAGTTTTAAGTCCTCTTGTACAAAGCCCTCGGCAAACGAACTGGCAATAAAACATTTTGATCAAGCACATTTCTATGCTGCGGATAAAAGGGACTTCAAATGTTCATGTCAGCCCCTTTGAAACAAAAGGGATTGACATAGCATCGTAGAAGGAAACATGATTTTATAGTTCAATCATTATGTATTTCTCTATTATAGCTCAGTTACAGTTTTGATCTCATCAGAACGTAATTTATAATATTTTATAGACCATTTTTTTAATTTGAGATTTATAGGTATAGTTATTCGAAAATATTTAAAATTATATTTTAGAGGAGTGGAAATGATATTCAACTTTCCTCTTCAGAGTTGTATAATTATTTTTAATCGTTTCATTGTCATCCAGGCGTGCCTCTTATGAGAGACAGGGTTATAAACCACACTATCATAATATCATAATTACTGTAACAATTGTTTCTTTATTTTTCAAAATGTTCTATGAATGACCTTTTGTTCCAGGCATATTTGCATGTCACTGTCGCCTGATAGGCTATATTACAACTTATATGGTGTTTGTAAGCATTTATAAATGTGTGCTGATTTCCTTGGTTTTAATAGAAGCCTATACGTTTTAAAGGCTATATTGTACTTATGGTAAATAATATTTGACTTCTCCTCTTGATCCTTTCAGATGTTTTCATTAAATAGTCTATTGAGATTATTTTCAAAATCTGTTGGTATTAAGTATATCTAGTTCAACTAAATCTCCACTATTATTTCGATCTATTAAGTGACATATATCCATTTATAGAAAACGTGTGGTCCATATAAATGCAACATTTTATGTATTTTATTTATATAATCTTTTTTTTCTCAAAGGGTATTTTTTTAAGACACTGAAATACATCCGAATAAATGTAGCTTTTCTTCTATAGCATTTTCTAAAACAACAGGGGCTATGTTTTAGGCTATTTTATCATGACTGTCCTAAGTGGAATTACTGTACAACATCCCATAAGGGAAAAGGAGCTGCTAAGAGTGCGGCATCTAGTGGCATCCTGTAATCAATGCTCATTAGTAAGTAGGCCCGGAAGCGGATGGAAATTCCGTTTGAACCTCAGTTGAGGTTTTGTCTTGCGTTTTGATTCTTCCATGAAAGCATAGAGCCCGTGTATTTGGATGATCGACTTATGTGTATTATGTCATCTGAACGCGAGACTCTGCTCTAGAATGAACATTGAACACATCACATTCAGTAAACCCAATAAATGATCAAAAATAACACAGAGACCTATATTTAATCATGGCCACTCATTGTAGGGTTTAGTTAACAGTGGGGTCCATTCATGGCGGTGGTGCAGGGTGTATATTTGCAGGGGGGAGTTTGAATATATAAAGAGTAGGAAGTCACACAGTAGAGTTATTGTCCTAGCTGTCTCCTAGTCAGAGAGAGGGAGTCTAAGCGCTCTCTTTCGGAGCCTGGTGCTCCCAGTGGCACAGCCTCAGAATGTTAATGGAGACCAACACCACCATTACTGCCGGCCCTACTAGAGACCTGGATCTGTGCACTAGTTCTGGTTCTGGTTCTATCCCCCTTTTGTTCTTTTGTTAATTGTGAAAAGTGGGAAAGAAAGAGGGAGAAATGTGCTAAGCTCTTCCGTTTGGGTCTTTCTGAGTGATTGATACAGTTCCTGTGTAGTGGGAAGGACTCAATAATGTTGCCCACTCACTGCCATCTTGGTGACTGGCCAGTTAAGCCTATGTGTGGGTTTTGTCCAAGTGAAGTGATGCGTTTTTTTTATTCATCACATCTCATTCAAACATACATGATTCCACATGTCATCCACAACTCAAACAAGACATTGCCATTTCTCTTGAGAAAAAAAATATTCTGTATGTTACCTATTTATGTCATGTCTTTCACTCTATTGTAATGGCATTGTTATGTTGAAATCTCTCTGGACCTCCAATGTGGTATCAATTTTCTGTAAACTCTTGACCTTTTCAAATGATTGCAACAATGTACAAACATATTCATTATTGCAGCTTGTAATGCCTCAGCATCAACTCATGCAAAGTGCCATTCCACATCCATGTCATGTCTGCCGCTCAAAACAACTTAGAAATATTGTGATCATTTTCAAATGAACATGAATTCAATTATGTATGTTCAATCTATATGTGCCTGCACACTGTTAACTATATGGGCCATTCAACTCTAGAGCACGTTACAAACCTGTTTTTTCCACCCACATACAAACCCGTGCCTGCAGAAAGTCAATGTAAGTGTAATGTAAGTGTAATATAGATGACTAGATAAGGTATTGTGTTTCCCACAGAGAACAGAGGCTGCATGGTAAACCCAGTGGGTGAAGATCAGATGCCCAAATCGCCGCCAGGCTCCACTGTGCCAGTCTATGCCACGTTGGCACCATCTGCTGGTAACGCGGGCCTCTGTCTCAGCCTTGTACTGTGGAACTCAGCATGTCAACTGTACTGTAACTAAACCTCTCGTATGGAGAACTATGACATATTCAGTCTATTCTAGGTTAAAAAAGTCTCCTTATCAACCCCCACAATACTTTCTTCACTCTATTTTCTTAAAACTGCATTGTTGGTTAAGGGCTTGTAAGTAAGCATTTGATGGTAAGTATTTTGTATTTGGCGCATGTGACAAATAAAATTTGATTTGATATTAAATCTATTCATATATCTCAGTTGCACTATGAGGTAGCAACATGCTATGTTTCCCTTTGAACTGTACAACACCACCATGTCATTATTGTAAATAGTCATTTTACTGTCAGTGATCTACAGTACCTTGCTAAATGAAGGTTGATTAAATACTACACACTATTCATATTTTCCCAACAAATTCTGTTCCTCAATTGTTTTAACCAAATCAAATCTCTAGAGAAAAGTTGCTAGAGAAAAGTTGCTTTGCTGACGAAACAAACAAAGTATATACAGTAAGTCATCATAATTCAAATATGATATTTTTGAATAGCTACTGTATAAAGTACGAAATATATATTTAAAAAAAATATATATATATAGTACCATTAAAAAAATTGGACACACCTACTCATTCAAGTTTTTTTTTCTTCATTTGTACTATTGTCTACATTGCAGAATAATAGTGAAGACACCAAAACTATGAAATAACACATATGGAATCATGTAGTAACCAAAAAAGTGTAAAACAAATACAAATATATGTTTCTTCTTCTAAGTAGCCACCTTTTGCCATGATGACAGCTTTTGCACACTCTTGGCATTCTCTCAACCAGCTTCATGAGGTAGTCACTTGGAATGCATTTCAATTAACAGGTGTGCCTTGTTAAATTTCCTTTCCTTCTTAAAGCGTTTGAGCCAATCAAATCAAGTCAAATCAAAATGTATTTATATAGCCCTTCGTACATCAGCTGATATCTCAAAGTGCTGAAAGTACTGAAACCCAGCCTAAAACCCCAAACAGCAAGCAATGCAGGTGTAGAAGCACGGTGGCTAGGAAAGACTCCCTAGAAAGGCCAAAACCTAGGAAGAAACCTAGAGAGGAACCAGGCTATGTGGGGTGGCCAGTCCTCTTCTGGCTGTGCAGGGTGGAGATTATAACAGAACATGGCCAAGATGTTCAAATGTTCATAAATGACCAGCATGGTCGAATAATTATAAGGCAGAACAGTTGAAACTGGAGCAGCAGCACGGCCAGGTGGACTGGCAACAGCAAGGAGTCATCATGTCAGGTAGTCCTGGGGCATGGTCCTAGGGCTCAGGTCCTCCGAGAGAGAGAAAGAAAGCCAATCAGTTTTCACAAGGTAGGGGTGGTATACAGAAAATAGCCCTATTTGGTAAAAGACTGAGTCCATATTATGGCAAGATCAGCTCAAATAAGCAAAGAGAAATGACAGTCCATCATTACTTTAACCTCTTACACTTATGGTGGCGCTATTTCATTTTTGGAAGAAAAACGTTCCCGTTTTAAACAAGATATTTTGTCACAAAAAGATGCTCGACTATGCATATAATTGCTACTGTTCGAAAGAAAACACTCTGACGTGTCCAGAAATACAAATATCTTCTCTGTGCGTGCCCTAGAACGTGAGCTTCAGGCAAAACCAAGATGACTTGGCATCCAGGAAATGACAAGGATTTTTGAGGCTCTGTCTTTCATGATCTCCTTATATGGCTGTGAACGCAAGAGGAATGAGTCTGCCCTTTCTGTCGTTTCCCCAAGGTGTCTGCAGCATTGTGACGTATTTGTAGGCAGATCGTTGGAAGATTGACCATAAGAGACCACATTTACCACGTGTCCGCCCGGTGTCCTGCGCCGAAATTGGTGCGCAAAAAGTTACCTGCCAGTATTTTTCCATGGAGCAGAGAGAGAGAAGCAAGCTTCCAAGAACTGCATGTCAATGAAGAGATATGTGAAAAAACACCTTGAGGATTGATTCCAAACAACGTTTGCCATGTTTCGGTCGATATTATGTAGTTAATCCGGAAAAAGTTTCACGTTGTAGGTGACTGCATTTTCGGTTCGTTTCGGTAGCCAGGCGCAATGTAGAAAACGGAACGATTTCTCCTACACACAGACGCTTTCAGGAAACACTGCGCATTTGGTATGTGGCTGGGAGTCTCCTCATTGAAAACATCAGAAGCTCTTCAAAGGTAAATGATTTTATTTATTTGGTTATCTGGCTTTTGTGAAAATGTTGCGTGCTACATGCTACACAAAATGCTATGCTAGCTTTGCATACTCTTACACAAATTAGTCAATTTCTATGGTTCAAAAGCATATTTTGAAAATCTGAGATGACAGTGTTGTTAAGAAAAGGCTAAGCTTGAGAGCAAACGCATTATTTTAATTTTATTTGCGATTTTCAGAAATCGTTAACGTTGCGTTATGCTAATGAGCCTGAGGCTTAGTCACAATCCCGGATCCGGGATGGGGAGTTTCAAGAGGTTAAGACATGAAGGTCTATCAATCTGGAAAAGTTTAAGAACTGTGAAAGTTTCTTCAAGTGCAGTCGCAAAAATCATCAAGCGCTATGATGAAACTGGCTCTCACGAGGACCGCCACAGGAAAGGAAGACCCAGACTTACTTCTGCTGCAGAGGATCAGTTCATTAGAGTTACCAGCCCCAGAAATTGCAACCCAAATAAATGCTTCGCAGAGTTCAAGTAACAGACACATCTCAACATCAACTGATCAGAGGAGTCTGTGTGAATCAGGCTTTCATGGTCGAATTGCTACAAAGAAACCCAGACTAAAGGATACCAATAAGAAGAAGAGACTTGCTTGGGCCAAGAAAGACGAGCAATAGACATTTGATCGATGGAAATCTTTCCTTTTTGTTAGCTCCAACCGCCATGTTTTTGTGAGACGCAGGGCAGGTGAACGGATGATCACCGCATGTGTGGTTCCCACCGCGATGCATGGAGGAGGAGTTGTGAGGGTGTGGGGGTGCTTTTCTGGTGACACTGTTGATGATTTATTTAGAATTCAAGGCACACTTAACCAGCATGGCTACCACAGCATTCTGCAGCGATACGCCATCCCATCAGTTTTGTGCTCAGTGGAACTATTGTTTGTTTTTCAATAGGACATTGACCCAACACGCCTCCTGGCTGTGTAACGGCTATTTGACCAAGAAAGAGATGAATTTGATGAGTCCAAATTAGAAATGTTTGGTTCCAACCGCTATGTCTTTGTGAGATGCAGGGTAGGTGAACGGTTGATCTCTGCATGTGTGGTTCCCACTGTAAAGCATGGAGGAGGAAGTGTGATGGTGTGGGGGTGCTTTGCTAGTGACACTTTCAATGTTTTATTTAGAATTCAAGCCACACTTAACCAGCATGGCTACCACAGCATTCTGCAACAATAAACCATCCCATCTGGTTTACACTTAGTGGGACAACCATTTGTTTTTCAACAGGACAATGACCTAACACACCTCCAGGCTGTGTAAGGGTTATTTGACCAAGGAGAGTGGTGGAGTGCTGCATCAGATGACCTGTCCTCCACAATCACCCAACCTCAACCCAATTGAGATGGTTTGGCATGAGTTGGACCGCAGATTGAAGGAAAAGCAGCCAACATGTGCTCAGCATATGTGGGAACTCCTTCAAGTTGGAAAAACATTCCAGGTAAAGCTGGTTGAGAGAATGCCAAGAGTATGCAAATCTGTCATCACGGCAAAGGGTGGCTACTTTGAAGAATCTAAAACATAAACTATATTTTGATTTGTTTAACACTTTGTTGGTTACTACAGTACATGTTTCCATATGTGTTATTTCATAGTTTTGATGTCTTCACTATTATTCTACAATGTACAAATTGGCAAAAATAGAGTAAAACCCTGAAATGAGTAGGTGTGTCCAAACTTTTGACTGGTACTGTACATATATCAATTAAATGTTTCAAAGATAATAAGCTGTCAAGAAGACATGTTATCCATTACAAGTGTTTGTAATGGAAGAGGTTTAACATTAGTTGAAACAATGCCTTGAGATTTATTTTCACACTATGAGCAGTAAGATCTGGGTCCATATCTACAAAGCGTCTTAGAGTATACGTAACGATTGTCTTCCTCTTCTGATGAGGAATAAGAAAGATCGGAAAGATCGGATCGCCCTGACCAAACTAAAATAGAGACATAAAATAGGAACTAAGGTCAGGACGTGACAATATAAGTGCTGATCTCGGGATCTGTCCATATAATATTAGTCATTTTGATCTAAAAAGCTAAACCGACTCTAGATCAGTACTCCTACTCTGAGATGCTTTGTGGATACGGGCCCTGGTGTAGGAAAGAGAATTCAATTCAGCATTCTGATCTCCATGACATGTTCTAAATAATTGACAAAACCTTGACTCAGTCCCATGCCAATATATTACGTATGTACTGTATCTTGAACTTAAAAGTGATATTAAAGTGATATTAATGTTAGATTTTTGTGTAGTGTTGATTATTACACATACTTTAATGCAAGTCGGCATGCACATACACGTGCTAATTTATGCTCCTTCTCTTTGGCGCACACACACACACACACACACACACGCACGCACGCACGCACGCACACACACACACACACACACACACACACACACACACACACACACACACACACACACACACACACACACACACACACACACACACACACACACACACACACACACACACACACACACACACACACACACACACACACGCACACCACAGTCACCAGTACGCACACACAAGCAGACACACACAAACACACACACGTGCACATACACACACACACACACACACACACACACACACACACACACACACACACACACACACACACACACACACACACACACACACACACACACACACACACACACACACACACACACACACACACACACACACACACACACTCAAAAACACATAATTCCCAATTAAAATATCCGGCTTCCCATCCAAAAGATCTAAAGGTAGCATGCCTGGCTGCCATGATGAGTTTAACAACAAGGGGTCTGTGAAGATGTTTCCTGTGGCCCCAACACTAGCAATCAGAGGAAAGGGCCTTAATTTGTCCATCTCTTCCCCTCAATCAGCTTATTGTTTCAGCTCATTGGGATGCCTTGATGAGCTTGGAGGATGAGGGGCAGATGAGTAGCATTCTCCCAGAAACAGAGACGGGCCTGGTCCTGGAAACAAGGAGCCACTCAGGGTCTAGGACCTCCGTCCACCTCAGCCCAGCAGAGCAGGGTAAACCCAGAGAAGAGAGCTTTGTGCTGGACAACAAAGCACAAACATTCCCCTCATTTCTCGCCTCATTCTGCCCCAATCAGAGCTCCTAATTAACACTGAATGACACTGAATGTCCTTAGAGAGAGTGGAGATCAAATGGTAGCAATTATCTGTGCGGACTTTGATGAGGTGGACTCCCATGCATTCATGTGGCTGCAAATTTGATCAACAATAATCTGGTTCCCCTGCTCATGGCACAAAGAGGGAGGGCAGCCTGCTTAGTGTGGCCTCCTCGGCTAAACAACACAACGTGACGAAAAGAACTCGCAAAGGTTTGGGTTACGTGACGTCGCACACATTCTAGAACACTGCAGCATTTAAAGCCACCAGAGATGTCCAATATAGGTTACGATATTCTGAATGAAGGGAAACAGGACATATACTCCATCCATTTTCATAAAGCATTTTTCTCCTATTTTGTGTACTGTATATATGGAAATGAGTAGAGATCACAGCACAGAGAAAGAGGCTAATGGTCAGGCACCTGTGTTATTACTGTATGTTCAAACTCTGTTCATACACCTGCCAATACACACATTATGAAGAAACAAATGCATACAAGCACACACACACGAATACTGTGTCTCTGTCTCTGTCACACACACACACACGCACAAACACACACACGGCCGTTCATAAAAAAACAAGATCACTCACTCTCTTTCGAGACATTGGAGGGAAAACTCGGAGTTACATCAGGAGTACACACACAGTCCCCCACAGTCACAGGGCACAGTGTCCCTCAGCGGTCAGGCAGGGCAGTGTGTGGAGATCAGGTTTTGTGAGGCTCTGACATGATGTGACAGGCCAGCTCTCACTCACATAACTCTGTATTTTGGTCCTTTTTTCTGCCTTGCTTGTTAACAATGGTTCAGTGGAGATTTCTTTATTTGAGCAGACAATGGTCTCTTTTCCTCATCCCCCCCCCCCAACACACACACACACACACACACACACACACACACACACACACACACTGGCAGTCGCATGCACACTCGCTTGCTGTCACACTCATTTTGATGTTAATTAATGACATCACCTCGGAGAGCGGGGGTTGGACAGGGCGAAGATGGGTAGGGGGGGGGGTGCGTTTGTTTGCCGAGCGGACCGTGGGAACAGGGAGCTCTCCAGGGTGGCGAGTCAGGGGCTTCAACAATACACACGCTGTCGCCTTTCACCCAAACACTCGGCCGTCCCCAGAGAATACACCCCTCCCTCCCTCTCCCTTGGTCTCTCACTCCCTCCCTCTCTGTGAGTCTGTCCTTCCTTCCCTCTTTCCAAATCTCTCTCTTCTTCCACTGCACTTGTCCTGTGCTGTATGAGTCGGCTGCCCCCTGTCTGCCTGTCTGTGCGTCAGTAGCAGCAGCCTCCTCTCACCACAGCCACACAGGACAGTGTGATGCATCAAAATGCATCAAAGTAGAAAGGGTAAAGTGTACCCAGCATTGGCTTCATGTTTTAAAAGTAATGTGATGGACCGGACTCCCGATGGGAAAGATGTACTATAGGTTTTCTCCTGAAATTTGTTTCTATTACTTTCTACTTTGAAAACATATACAGTATAAAGTCAAAGTTTGGACACACTAACACATTCAAGGGTTTTTCATTATTTTGTCTATTTTCTAAATTGTAGAAAAATAGTGAAGACATCAAAACAATAAAATAACACATATGGAATCATGTAGTAACCAAAAAAGTGTTAAACAAATATTATATTTGAGATTTTTTTGCCTTGATGACAGCTTTGGAATTCACACTCTTGGAATTCTCTCAACCAGTTTCATGAGGTAGTCACCTGGAATACATTTCAATTAAAACAGGTGTGCCTTCTTAAAAGTTAATTTGTGGAATTTCTTTCTTTCTTAATGCGTTTCAGCCAATCAATTGTGTTGTGACAAGGTAGGGGTGGTATACAGAAGATAGCCCTATTTGGTAAAAGACCAAGTCCATATTATGGCAAGAACAGATCAAATAAACAAAGAGAAATGACAGTCCATCATTACTTTAAGACTAGAAGGTCAGTGAATACGGAACATTCCTCAAACTTTGAAAGTTTCTTCAAGTGCAGGCGAAAAAAACATCAAGCGCTATGATGAAACTGGCTCTCACGAGGACCGCCACAGGAAAGGAAGACCCAGAGTTACCTCTGCTGATCAGTTAATTAGAGTTACCAGCCTCAAAAATTGCAACCCAAATAAATGCTTCACAGAGTTCAAGTAACAGACACATCTCAACATCAACTGTTTAGAGGAGACTGTGTGAATCAGGACTTCATGGTCGAATTGCTGCAAGGAAACCACTACTAGAGGACACCAGTAAGAAGAAGAGGCTTGATTGGGCCAAGAAACACGAGCAGTGGACTTTAGACTGGTGTAAATCTTAGACTGGTCCAAATGTGAGATTTTTGGTTTCAACCACCGTGTCTTTGTGAGACGCAGTAGGTGAACAGATGATCTCCGCATGTGTGGTTCCCACTGTGAAGCATGGAGGTGGAGGTGTGATGGTGTGGGGGTGCTTTTCTGGTGACACTGTCTGTGATTTATTTACAATTCAAGGCACACTTAACCAAGCATGGCTACCACAGCAGTCTGCAGCGATACACCATCCCATCTGCTTTGCTCTTAGTGGGACTATCATTTGTTTTTCAACAGGACAATGACCCAACACACCTCCAGGCTGTGTAAGGGTTATTTGACCAAGAAAGAGAGTGATGGAGTGCTGCATCAGATGACCTGGCCTCCACAATCAACCAACCTCAATCCAATTGAGATGGTTTGGGATGAGTTGGCCCGCAGAGTGAAGAAAAAGCAGCCAACAAGTACTCAGCATATTTTGGAACTCCTTCAAGACATGTTGAAAAAGCATTCCAGGTGTAGCTGGTTGAGAGAATGCCAAGAGTGTGCAAAGCTGTCATCAAGGCAAAGGGTGGCTACTTTGAAGAATCTCAAATATAAAATAGATTTTGATTTGTTTAATACTTTTTTGGTTACTATATGATTCCATATGTGTTAGTTAATAGTTTTGATGTCTTCACTACTTTTCTACAATGTAGAAAATAGTAAAAATAAGGAAAACACCTGAATTAGTAGGTGTGTCCAAACTTTTGACTGGTACTGTAAGTACAACAGGAATGTAAAATATTGATACAATTTCAGTTGGTTTACAGCATTTCCATTGACAGTCTGACAGTAAGCATGGTGACACCTTCGAAGAAGCTCTGTCGTTCACCTAAGCTCAAAACAACACTGCAAGAGGCCATAGCGGAAGGGCTTAGTAAAGGACAATACACACAGAAGGTCCTAAACTAATCAGAATTGGACAATAAAACAACAACTCAGGATTTCCCAAAAGAAGAAGAAAAAAGCTCATGTGACATAACTTGGAGGTGTTGATTTGTACATTTCCCCATGTTTAACACCAAGACCAACAACCAAACAGGAGCTATGTTTACGTTCCATTTGTGTCTCTTCCATTTGTGTCTCTGGGTACGCTAGTTTTTGCATTGTCTAGGGTTTTTTGTATGTCTAGGTTTTTTTGTATGTCTAGGGTTTTTGTAGGTCTGGGTGATTTGTATGTCTATGGTGGCCTGATATGGTTCCCAATCAGAGGCAGCTGTTTATCATTGTCTCCGATTGGGGATCATATTTAGGTAGCCATTTCCCTTTGGTGTTTGTGGGATCTTGTCTATGTGTAGTTGCCTGTCAGCACTCGTTTGTATAGATTCACATTTCGTTTTTGATATTTTGTTCAGTGTTCATTGTTTAAATAAATAAGAATGTACGCATACCACGCTGCGCCTTGGTCCGATCCTTATAACGAACGTGACAGAGAGGGGTATTCAGCCCCCCCATCCTCAGTTGAAGCCCTGTGACAGCAAGGTCAGTCCCCTGCTTTCTCCCTTGTCTCTCTCACTGCAGAGTCAGACACTGACACATCTACAGCCTCCCACAGACTTCAATCTGCATACATCTGCATGTGGGCATAAATATGCATGTGTGGCAAATGGGGCCACTTGGGGCCACTTCTGGGCTGCCAAACCCTACAGGGACACAATGGGCAGCCACTCGGCCTCTCTGTTTCATCTCCCCACCAGTCACCATGGGACAGTCTGACCACACATAGACATGTCACTCTCAGCTCCTTGATTTACATGCATGGGAATGTCTGTGTGAGGGCATACCAGCGCTGTATTGGACAATGTGTGTTCTGAGAACCAAGATAATACTTTTGGAAATAGCACTGACTGCAATCCATTTACTTCAATTTCGTTATATCACACATCCTTCATAGGAAACCAAACACACTTGCAAAAAGATGACTCAAATTCAACTGCAGTTACGAAACAAAGTTTAGTAGTGGCTGAGTCCAGAGCCTGAATGAATGACCATCGGGGCCAGTGACAATTATTGTGTCCCTCCCCTGTGTGTGGAGGAATGTGTGGAGTGCTTTCACTGCCGTGAGGAGTCAGACCTGCCTTCAATCAGACCGACTCATTCACAAGACTATGTGAGTGTGTATGTGTGATTATGTGTGTGCGTGTGCCACCCAGCAGGCTCAGGGTCCCTTAGAGGGACCAGGCCAACGTGAGGCAGGCAGGGACGTGTCAATCACGGCTCCCGTTGGACAGAGATGTTTCGCCAGGCAGATTAATGCCGCCAGACCAGGCCGCGTGCACTCTACAGCTCTCTGCCTTGCCTAGCAACCAGCCTCAAGTGAGAGAGAGGCGCCATCCCTAGCAACAGGAGCTGAGCAATGAAAAGGCCTTGCACCTTAGCAACAGGGCCCTGCAGTAGAGAGAGGACCTTCTCTGTGACCGACTGAAAACGCCTCTTTATTTATCCTGTGTGAAGTTCATCTGATGGTTCAGAGAGGAGACCCCTCCCTCTCTCCGTCACTTGTCACACAGAGAATGAAGAGAGGCAGAAACTTGGAGAGGAAGAGAAGAAAGGGGCAGATACTTGGAGGATAAGATCATGACTAATGGTTGTTCTTTGTGGTGGAGATCTGACAGAGACTCTAAAACAACTGCAGTGAAAAGGCAGGCCACTGGTACAGAATGATGAAGACGGGCTGGGGGTTGGAGCACAGGCTCTCCTTTGCATATGAAGGAAAAGAGCGGGAACGTAGAACGAGGAAGGAATAGGAATATCGGAAAAGTTACTCGAGAGCAACTTGCTTGAATGCTAAAGGGACAGATTTGTGCTACCAGAGAGAGATTCATTTGAGAGATCACCGATGTGACTGGCGTTTAGGCAAATAAAACAAAAAGCCAATCCCTTCTCAAAGTGTTGGCTTAAAAAACATCCTAACAACACCCCCAGATGGTGGAACAGAAGGGCCCTGAAGAGGTGTAGATGGTGGAACAGAAGGGCCGTGGGGAGGTGTAGATGGTGGAACAGAAGGGCCGTGGAGAGGTGTAGATGGTGGAACAGAAGGGCCGTGGGGAGGTGTAGATGGTGGAACAGAAGGGCCGTGGAGAGGTGTAGATGGTGGAACAGAAGGGCCATGGAGAGGTGTAGATGGTGGAACAGAAGGGCCGTGGGGAGGTGTAGATGGTGGAACAGAAGGGCCGTGGAGAGGTGTAGATGGTGGAACAGAAGGGCCGTGGGAGGTGTAGATGGTGGAACAGAAGGGCTATGGAGAGGTGT
Organism: Oncorhynchus masou masou; assembly: GCF_036934945.1. Lineage (NCBI taxonomy): Eukaryota > Metazoa > Chordata > Actinopteri > Salmoniformes > Salmonidae > Oncorhynchus > Oncorhynchus masou. The sequence goes on from NC_088213.1 coordinate 31,515,284, forward strand.
AGATGGTGGAACAGAAGGGCCGTGGAGAGGTGTAGATGGTGGAACAGAAGGGCCGTGGAGAGGTGTAGATGGTGGAACAGAAGGGCTGTGGAGAGGTGTAGATGGTGGAACAGAAGGGCTATGGATAGGTGTAGATGGTGGAGCAGAAGGGCCGTGGAGAGGTGTAGATGGTGGAACAGAAGGGCCGTGGAGAGGTGTAGATGGTGGAGCAGAAGGGCAGTGGAGAGGTGTAGATGGTGGAACAGAAAGGCCGTGGAGACGTGTAGATGGTGGAACAGAAGGGCTGTGGAGAGGTGTAGATGGTGGAACAGAAGGGATATGGAGAGGTGTAGATGGTGGAGAAGGGTGTAGATGGTGGGCCGTGGAGAGGTGTAGATGGTGGAACAGAAGGGCCGTGGAGAGGTGTAGATGGTGGAACAGAATGGAGAGGTGTAGATGGTGGAACAGAAGGGCTGTGGAGAGGTGTAGATGGTGGAACAGAAGGGCTGTGGAGAGGTGTAGATGGTGGAACAGAAGGGCCGTGGAGAGGTGTAGATGGTGGAACAGAAGGGCCGTGGAGAGGTGTAGATGGTGGAACAGAAGGGCTGTGGAGAGGTGTAGATGGTGGAACAGAAGGGCTGTGGAGAGGTGTAGATGGTGGAACAGAAGGGCCGTGGAGAGGTGTAGATGGTGGAACAGAAGGGCTGTGGAGAGGTGTAGATGGTGGAACAGAAGGGCTGTGGAGAGGTGTAGATGGTGGAACAGAAGGGCTGTGGAGAGGTGTAGATGGTGGAACAGAAGGGCTGTGGAGAGGTGTAGATGGTGGAACAGAAGGGCCGTGGAGAGGTGTAGATGGTGGAACAGAAGGGCTGTGGGGGTGTAGATGGTGGAACAGAAGGGGTGGAGAGGTGTAGATGGTGGAACAGAAGGGCCGTGGAGAGGTGTAGATGGTGGAACAGAAGGGCCGTGGAGAGGTGTAGATGGTGGAACAGAAGGGCTGTGGAGAGGTGTAGATGGTGGAACAGAAGGGCCGTGGAGAGGTGTAGATGGTGGAACAGAAGGGCCGTGGAGAGGTGTAGATGGTGGAACAGAAGGGCTGTGGAGAGGTGTAGATGGTGGAACAGAAGGGCTGTGGAGAGGTGTAGATGGTGGAACAGATGGGCCGTGGAGAGGTGTAGATGGTGGAACAGTGGAGAGGTGTAGATGGTGGAACAGAAGGGCCGTGGAGAGGTGTAGATGGTGGAACAGATGGGCCGTGGAGAGGTGTAGATGGTGGAACAGAAGGGCTATGGATAGGTGTAGATGGTGGAGCAGAAGGGCCGTGGAGAGGTGTAGATGGTGGAACAGAAGGGCCGTGGAGAGGTGTAGATGGTGCAGAACAGAGATGGTGGAACAGAAGGGCCATGGAGAGGTGGATGGTGGAGGGTGTAGGTGTAGATGGTGGGAACGTGGAGAGGTGTAGAGAGAAGGGCCGTGGAGAGGAGAGGTAGATGGTGGAACAGAAGGGCCGTGGAGAGGTGTAGATGGTGGAACAGAAGGGCTGTGGAGAGGTGTAGATGGTGGAGCAGAAGGGCCATGGAGAGGTGTAGATGGTGGAACAGAAGGGCCGTGGAGAGGTGAGATGGTGTAGATGGTGGAACAGAAGGGCAGAAAGGTGGAGGGGTGTAGATGGTGGAACAGAAGGGCTGTGGAGAGGTGTAGATGGTGGAACAGAAGGGCCATGGAGAGTTGTAGATGGTGGAACAGAAGGGCCATGGAGAGGTGTAGATGGTGGAACAGGGCTGTGGAGAGGTGTAGATGGTGGAACAGAAGGGCCGTGGAGAGGTGTAGATGGTGGAACAGAAGGGCCGTGGAGAGGTGTAGATGGTGGAACAGAAGGGCCGTGGAGAGGTGTAGATGGTGGAACAGAAGGGCCGTGGAGAGGTGTAGATGGTGGAACAGAAGGGCCGTGGAGAGGTGTAGATGGTGGAACAGAAGGGCCGTGGAGAGGTGTAGATGGTGGAACAGAAGGGCTGTGGAGAGGTGTAGATGGTGGAACAGAAGGGCCGTGGAGAGGTGTAGATGGTGGAACAGAAGGGCTGTGGAGAGGTGTAGATGGTGGAACAGAAGGGCTGTGGAGAGGTGTAGATGGTGGAACAGATGGGCCGTGGAGAGGTGTAGATGGTGGAACAGAAGGGCTATGGATAGGTGTAGATGGTGGAGCAGAAGGGCCGTGGAGATGTGTATATGGTGGAACAGAAAGGCCGTGGAGAGGTGTAGATGGTGGAACAGAAGGGGTGTAGATGTAGATGGTGGAACAGAAGGGCTGTGGAGAGGTGTAGATGGTGGAACAGAAGGGCCGTAGAGGTGGTGGAACAGAAGGGACGTGGAGAGGTGTAGATGGTGGAACAGAAGGGCCGTGGAGAGGTGTAGATGGTGGAACAGAAGGGCCGTGGAGAGGTGTAGATGGTGGAACAGAAGGGCCGTGGAGAGGTGTAGATGGTGGAACAGAAGGGCCGTGGAGAGGTGTAGATGGTGGAACAGAAGGGCTGTGGAGAGGTGATGGTGGTGAAGGGATGGTGGAACAGAAGGGCCATGGAGAGTTGTAGATGGTGGAACAGAAGGGCCATGGAGAGGTGTAGATGGTGGAACAGGGCTGTGGAGAGGTGTAGATGGTGGAACAGAAGGGCCGTGGAGAGGTGTAGATGGTGGAACAGAAGGGCTGTGGAGAGGTGTAGATGGTGGAACAGAAGGGCCGTGGAGAGGTGTAGATGGTGGAACAGAAGGGCCGTGGAGAGGTGTAGATGGTGGAACAGAAGTGCTGTGGAGAGGTGTAGATGGTGGAACAGAAGGGCCGTGGAGACGTGGAGATGTCCTAAGTACTTCCTTTGTGCTTCCTTTTTTTTGATGGTGGGTTAAATTTAGGGGCCTCTTTCTTTCTCTCTCTTTCTCTTTTCCGTCACTGTCAGGTAGCCATCCTTTTTTTCCGGGTCAGTGAAGAAGGATAATTTAAGTTCTCCTGTCTGTTTAGTGGGATTGATTAAAGGTCCAATGTAGCCATTTTAATCTCAATATCAAATCATTTACGGGTAGCAATTGAGTACTTTTAATGTGATTGTTTTCAATTAAAATTGTCAAAAATAAACAAAAATAGCTTCTTGGCAAAGAGCAATTTCTCAAGCAACAATTTCGCTAGGACTGTCTGGGAGAGGTCTGCGTGAGGGGCTTAATTGGATGAGCCTAATGGGAGGGATATTTAACCTGAAATCTGAAAGCTGTTATTGGCAGAGAGGTTTGAATCTCTCTTTGTTATTGGTCTATTAACTTATACCGCCTGGTGATGTTGCCTGGTAGGCTAAAACTCCATCTCACCAAAACAGGTTGAAATTTCATGTGGTCTTCTCAAAGAGCTCTTACACTAAATGGGCATTCAAATAATTTTTGCAATTTCACAATACAATTTCAATCTCACAGTGTGTAAATATATATAAAACACAGGAAAATCACATATCTGACTGCACTGGCCTGTCAATCAGTTTATTCTTATCCATTAGTCCCTATCAGGGCTGTGGCAGGTCAGTAGGCCTGTATTCAGGGCCTAAACACGGTCATTATTAGTAACTCTATTCTTCCAGCAGCACCCTGACGCAAGAAAGGACATTGTCCCCACTCAGAGACCGCTCTGGGCGTGGGGATGAGCACCCAGACTGCTCCAACAACTGCTTTACGGAAGTTTTATTTTCATCTTTGTTTTAGAATACCATCTTGCAATCACTATCACATCTTAACTTATTCTCAGGACCAGAAATATAATAACTTTATATTATAGTCAATGGTTTGCCATTGATAAAGTATCGGTATACTGTCTAACAATATTAAAAATAAAATAGTCTGGTTTACCCGTTGACTTTATGTCCGCCAGCTATTCCTCCACCTACAATTCCAGAAAATGTTTAGCAACTAAGAAAACTAAATAAACAAAGGAATGTCTGTAATGTTCTACTTGCATCTACTTGCAATGAACCTTTAAGTCCTGAATGGTCACATTTCTAGTTTATGCTACGAGGGCATTGGGGTGCAATAAAACAACTGAGTGACAGTAGAAAATACAGCCTAGTGGGGTGAGTCATCCTCCCGACGTGACAACATGTCAACTAACGAGTGAACCCAGCTACAAAACTTTGTTGACACTGTCTAGACCAGGGGTGTTCCTGGAGAGACAGGAACTGCAGGATTTTGTCCCAACTAGGCACCACACCAGACCAACAGAGGTAATTGATCAGTTCAGTGATTGACTAAATTCAACACACCTCGTCTTCCAGGTTGGTTAAATCAAAAACAGGACCAGGGTTGCCTACCCCTGGTCGAGACTTACTGTCCTGACTTGTAGTTAATTATCCGGCAGCATCGCCAAGGGAGGGATTTCAGATACCAGGGATGCTGCCAGCAATAATCACAACATATTATATGCATTTCAACTTACTGTTGGGTTCATGATGAGCACCATCATGAGCATTGTAGCAGCTACACAGAACTTTCACACATTATACCCTTTCCAGCTCCTATTCACTCTCTGATTCTACCTGCCAATCAAACCAAGCTATTGGTTTATAAAGGGCTAATGATCACCTCTCGATTAGACGGCACTATAAGACGATTCCCCACCAGCCTACTCCCACTCTAATTGGTGGCCTGATGCAGGTGGAGCAACTAATTGGATCCTTTTAATCCAGCCCCGCTCGCCACCCCTTTCACACCATCACTGATCCTGCTGCTTTTGTGTCCTGATCAAAGCCCAGTCCATCTATGAATTGACGTTTCTCTGGTTCTCCCCCCTCAGTGACTCCTCTACAGAGTCATCCCCTCCCAAGAACATCCCCTTTGACCCCAACAGATGGACTAATGTCAGATGGCAAAACAAATGTTTTACAAGGAATAGTGTTTTATCTGTGAGGAGGTGACGATTGGTGATGGAAACGTGGAGGTATTGTAGGGCACTTCTCCATCGACGTAAGCATCCACCTTTGTCAAAAAAAACAGTCTCTAGAATCTACCTGTCTCACAGAGTGGAAAAGAACCAATCTACGACTACAACAGTCTCAGGTAGCAGTATCCTTTTCTCAGTGACCTGAAAGAACTTGATAGATACAATCAACACACATCCAGTTACCAGTTATGTCACCTGACATGAAAGAATGTGGATCAGGAAAGAATAGTGATATATGACTATATTACCTGACACTCCCTCTCCCTCTGCAAGGCACTCCTTCTCCAGGTTCTCCTTCTCGTCTTTCTCTGCCTCAGAAGTAATTAGAACCTTGAAAGCAATTGATGTCAACAAATCCCCTTGCCCTGATGATCTAGACCCCCACCTACTACAATTAGCTGCAGACAAAATTGCTCCTATTTTAACATACAGTCTCACCCTAAAATGTAATGAAATCCGCCAGTATTGGAAATCAGCATCTGTCCTACCTCTTTAGAAAAGAGGTGATCCCACTCTACTGAATAAGTATCGGCCCATATCTAAATGGTCTGTTCTGGCAAATGTATTGGAATCCCTAGTCATTAAGCAGTTTAAGGACAACCTCCAGGAAAACAACATTTTCAGTGGTATGCCATCAGGTTTCAGTTCTAGCCACAGCACTGTCACAGGTTCTGAAGGTTCTGAATGATGTTCACTGTGCCCTGGATAAGAAGCTGCATTGTGTATCTGCATTCACAGACTTGTCAAAGGCAGTTGACACTGTGGACCATACTGTCTTGGTGCAGAGTTTAACGTGTATTGGGATTACTCGCGCTCTGGAGTGATTTGTGAACTACCCGTCAAATAGAACCCAGTGTGTTAAGGCAGATGGTTGTAAGTCGGACACCGTAGAGCTGTGCTGAAGTATGCCTCAAGGATCAATTTGAGGTCCCCTATTGTTTATTATCTAGATCAACAACATTTGGAGACATATTGAGACAGCTGATGTAGATGTTTATGCAGATGACACTGTTCTCTATTCAAATCGCAGCCGTTTGACTTTGGCTTTTGAAAACGCTCAAACAGCTTTTAACATCATTCAAATCAAATCACATTTTATTTGTCACATACATATGGTTAGCAGATGTTATTGCGAGTGTAGCAAAATGCTTGTGCTTCTAGTTCCAACCATGCAGTAATATTAACAAGTAATATAACCTAACAATTTCACAACAACTACCTTATACACACAAGTGTAAAGTAATGAATAAGAATATGTACGTAAAAATATATGAATGAACGATGGCCGAATGGCATAGGCAAGATGCCGTAGATGGTATAGAGTACAGTATATACATATGGGATGAGTAATGTAGGGTATGTAAACATTATATAAAGTGGCATTGTTTAAAGTGGCTCGTGATACATTTATTACATACATTTTTTCATTGTTAAAGTGGCTAGAGATGAGTCAGTATGTTGGCAGCAGCCACTCAATGTTAGTGATGGCTGTTTAACAGTCTGATGGCCTTGAGATAGAAGCTGATTTTCAGTCTCTCTGTCCCAGCTTTGATGCACCTGTACTGACCTCGCCTTCTGGATGGTAGCGGGGGAACAGGCAGTGGCTCGGGTGGTTGTTGTCCTTGATGATCTTCATGGCCTTCCTGTGACATTGGGTGGTGTAGGTGTCCTGGAGGGCAGGTAGTTTGCCCCCGGTGATGCATTGTGCAGACCTCACTACCCTCTGGAGAGCCTTACGGTTGTGGGCGGAGCAGTTGCCGTACCAGGCGGTGATGCAGCCCGACAGGATGCTCAGGATTGTGCATCTGTACAAGTTTGTGAGTGTTTTTGGTGACAAGCCGAATTTCTTCACTGCTGCACCTTCTTCACCACGCTGTCTGTGTGGGTGGACCATTTCAGTTGGTCCGTGATGTGTACGCCGAGGAACTTTCCACCTTCTCCACTACTGCCCCGTCAATGTGGATAGGGTGCTGCTCCCTCTGCTGTTTCCTGAAGTTCACAATCATCGTCTTTGTTTTGTTGACATTGAGTGTGAGGTTATTTTCCTGACACCACAACTCCAAGGGCCATCACCCCCTCCCTGTAGGCCATCTCGTCGTTGTTGGTAATCAAGCCTACCACTGTAGTGTCATCTGCAAACTTGATGATTGAGTTGGAGGAGTGCATGGCCACGCAGTCATGGGTGAACAGGGAGTACAGGAGAGGGCTGAGAACGCACCCTTGTAGGGCCCCAGTGTTGAGGATCAGCGGGGTGGAGATGTTGTGACCTACCCTCACCACCTGGGGGCGGCCCGTCAGGAAGTCCAGGACCCAGTTGCACAGGGCGGGGTTGAGACCCAGGGTCTCGAACTTAATGACGAGTTTGGAGGGTACTATGGTGTTAAATGCTGAGCTGTAGTCGATGAACAGCATTCTTACATGGGTATTCATGTTGTCCAGATGGGTTAGGGCAGTGTGCAGTGTGATTGCAATTGCGTTGTCTGTGAACCTATTGGGGTGGTAAGCAAATTGGAGTGGGTCTAGAGTGTCAGGTAGGGTGGAGGTGATATGGTCCTTGACTAGTCTCTCAAAGCACGTCATGATTACGGAAGTGAGTGCTACAGGGCGATAATCATTTAGCTCAGTTACCTTCACTTTCTTGGGAACAGGAACAATGGTGGCCCTCTTGAAGCATGTGGGAACAGCAGACTGGGATATGGATTGATTGAATATGTCCGTGAACACACCAGCCAGCTGGCCTGCGCATGCTCTAAGGACGCAGCTGGGGATGCCGTCTGGGCCAGGAGCCTTGCGAGGGTTAACACTTTTAAATGTTTTACTCATGTTGGCTGCAGTGAAGGAGAGCCAGCAGGTTTTGGTAGCGGGCCTTGTCAGTGACACTGTATTTTCCTCAAAGCGAGCAAAAAAGTTGTTTAGTTTGTCTGGGAGCAGGACATCATGGTCCGCGACGCGGGTGGTTTTCCTTTTGTAGTCCGTGATTGACTGTAGACCCTGCCACATACCTCTCGTGTCTGAGCCGTTGAATTGCAACTCTACTTTGTCTCTATAGTGACGCTTAGCTTGTTTGATTGCCTTGCGGAGGGAATACTACACTATTTGTATTTGGTCATGTTTCCAGTCACCTTGCCCTGATTATAAGCAGTGGTTCGCTCTTTCAGTTTTGTGCGAATGCTGCCATCAATCCACGGTTTCTGGTTGGGGTATGTTTTAATAGACGCGGTGGGTACGACATCACGGATGCACTTGCTTATTAACTCGCTCACCGAATCAGCGTATTCATCAATGTTATTGTCCAACGCTATGCGGAACATATCCCAGTCCACGTGATCAAAGCAATCTTGAGCGTGGAATCCGATTGGTTGGACAAGCGTTGAACAGACCTGAGCACGGACTCTTCCTGTTTTAGTTTCTGTCTATAGGTTGGGAACAACAAAATGGAGTCGGGTCAGATTTTCCAAAAGGAGGACGGGGGAGGGCTTTATATGCATCACGGAAGTTAGAATATCAATGATCCAGTGTTTTGCCAGCCCGGGTCTCACATTCGATAGGCTGATAAAATGTAGGGAGCCTGGTTTTCAGATTAGCCTTGTTAATATCCCCAGCTACAATAAATGCAGGCTCAGGATATGTGGTTTCCAGTTTACATAGTGTCAAATGAAGTTCTTTCAGGGTCGTCGATGTGTCTGCTTGGGGGGGGGATATACACGACTGTGATTATGATCGAAGAGAATTCTCTTGGTAGATAATGCGGTCGGCATTTGATTGTAAGGAATTCTAGGTCAGGTTCCTGTATGTTGTTATGATCACACCACGTCTCGTTAGTCATAAGGCATACACCCCCGCCCTTCTTCTAACCAGAGAGATGTTTGTTTCTGTCGGCGCAATGCGTGAAGAAGCCAGGTGGCTGTACCGACTCTGATGACGTATCCCGAGTGAGCCATGTTTCCGTGAAACAAAGAATGTTACAATCTCTGATGTTTCTCTGGAAGGCAACCCTTGATCGGATTTCGTCTACCTTGTTGTCAAGAGACTGGTCATTGACGAGTAGTAAACTCGGGAGCGGTGCACGATGTGCCCGTCTACGGAGCCTGACCAGAAGACCGCTCCGTCTGCCCCTTCTGCGGCTCCGTTGTTTTGGGTCGCCTGCTGGGATCTGATCCATTGTCCTGGGTTTTGGACCAAACAGAGGATCCGCTCTGGGAAAATCGTATTCCTGGTCATAATGTTGGTGAGTTGACGTTGCTCTTATATCCAATAGTTCCTCACGACTGTATGTAATAAAACTTAAGATTTCCTGGGGTAACAATGTAAGAAATAACTTATAAAAAACAAAATACTACATAGTTTCCTAGGAACACGAAGCGAGGCGGCCATCTCTGTCGGCGCAAAATCTGTACGATTTGTGGCATGTTGTTCCTTTGTCACCAGAAAATAGTTGATTTGTTGTACTTTTAATCTGTGTTGGACTAAGGTGATCCTATTTATGTGTAAACCTCAAACTCTACATTGAAGGCGCTTGACTCTGTATACCATGTTGCCCCACATGAAAAATATACTATACTTTATATATACTATTATAAGGGCACAGGCCGAGACCCAGATGCAGACACGGGGGAGCAGAAGATTCGAGTCTCTGATATTTATTATAATACAAGGATAGGCAAGAGAATGGTCGTGGACAGGCAAAATATCATAAACAAGGTCAGAGTCCAGAAGGTACAGAGTGGCAGGCAGGCTCGAGGTCAGGGTGGGCAGTATGGTCAGGCAGATGGGTTCAGAGTCAAGGCAGGCAAGGGTCAAAACTAGGAGGACTAGCAATAGAGAGATAAGAAAAGCAGGAGCACAGAAAAATACCCTGGTTGACTTGACAAGACAAACTGGCAACAGACAAACAGAGAACACCGGAATAAGTAGCCAGGGACTAATGGGGAAATCGGGTGACACCTGGAGGTGGGTGGAGACAATCACAAAGACAGGTGAAACAGATCAGGGCGTGACAACTATGGTATGAATACTATAGTATTCACTGTTGTGTTTTTTTAAATTGAAATATTTGCTGTATTGTTGTGAACATGACTGTAGTATATTGTACTATTCACAGTTTACTATAGTATAAATACTGTAGCAAAATAAAACGTAATATACTATAGTAATTACTGTAGTGTTTTGCGGACTGTAGTATACTGTAGTATTTATTATATATTTTTTTATCCTTGTGATAGAAGTGGGGGCTTTGTCCTTGAGGAAATCTGTGTGACAAAATCCTCAAAGAGCAAATTTTCCATGACCTGTAGTGTTGGATGGTTGATTGGTCAGAGGTCTGAACAGATAATTCAGAGCTTCTGCTCTTTTCTTTAATTAAAACCTCTTAAGGATCCGCTCCTTTCTTTCAATTTTCACCTAAAATGACATACCAAAATCTAACTGCCTGTAGCTCAGGACCTGAAGCAAGGATATGCATATTCTTGATACCATTTGAAAGGAAACACTTTGACGTTTGTGGAAATGTGAAATGAATGTAGTAGAATATAACACATTAGATCTGGTAAAAGTTAATACAAAGAAAAAATGTTTTGTGCCGTCATCTTTGAAATGAAAGAGAAAGACCATAATGAATTATTTTAGCCCATGCGCAATTTAGACTTTAGCCACTAGATGACAGCAGAGTACGTGAAAACTTTTAAACTGATCCAATGAACTATTGTATATCTATTCAAAATGTTGTATAAAGACTGCCCAAATGTGCCGAATTGGTTTATTCATACATTTTCATGTTCATAACTGTGCACTCTCCTCAAACAATGGCATGGTATTATTTCACTGTAATAGGTACTGTAAATTGGAAGTGCAGTTAGATTAACAAGAATTTAAGCTTTCTGCCCATGTCAGATAAATCTATGTCCTGGGATTTTTTTGGGTTTCTTACAACCTCATGCTAATCACATTAGCCTACTTTAGCTCAACCGTCCCGAGGTCAGGACATAAATCCTGTAGAGGATAACCTCTAGGGAACACAATATATGGTTTATACTTGGCATGTAGTTTTCTCACTTATGGGTGGCACAAATTGGGATATGGGGAGGGTAGTGGGCAGGATATAGGCAAATAATAAATACTGTAGTATATATATATATAGTATATATAGTATATAAAAAAGAAAAGTCCCTTTTTCAGGACCCTGTCTGACAAAGATCATTCGTAAAAATCCAAATAACTTCACAGATCTTCATTGTAAAGGGTTTAAACACTGTTTCCCATGCTTGTTCAATGAACCACAAACAATTAATGAACATACACATGTGGAACTGTCATGTCTTGTTATGTCTGTTCCTGTCCTTTCTCTTCACTCTGTCTCTCTCTGCTGGTCTTTTAGGTTACCTTCTCTGTCTCTCATTCTTCAGCTGTTCTACATCTCCCTAACTAGCTCATTCACTCTTTCACACCTGTTCTCTCTTCCCCCTCTGATTAGGTCTCTATTTCTCTCTGTTCCTGCTACTTTCAGTGTCTGATTCTTGTTTGTGTTTTTGATGCCAGAAGCAAGCTGTCGTCTCGTTTGCTTCCACCTTGTCCTATCCTGTCGGAGTCTGCCTGGCAGGTGCATCCTGCACTATACTACGTTCTTTTTGTTCCATTGTCAACGTAGGAAGAGGATTTATGCCATTCCTGTTTTTCATTAAAGAACTCTGTTTTCTGTTAAAACCGCTTTTGGGTCTTCACTCAAGTACATAACAGAAGAATCAGACCAAGAATGGACCCAGCGGCTCCGGACCCTTTTCACTCCGCCGTCGAGATCCAGGGAGCGATGCTAGGCAGACACGAGGAGGAATTGTCTGCTGCTCGACATGCCGTTGAGACCCTGGCCGTCCAAGTCTCCGACCTCACAAGACAGGTTCACCAACTCCACCTCGATCCACCGCCCACTTCCAGGGTTTCCGAGTCTCCGGAGCCCAGGATCAACAACCCGCCCTGTTACTCTGGGGAGCCCACTGAGTGCCGCTCATTCCTCACTCAGTGTGATGTGGTGTTCTCTCTCCAGCCCAACATTTACTCCAGGAGCGCAGCCCGCATCGCCTACGTCATTTCTCTCCTTACCGGACGGGCGCGTGAGTGGGGCACGGCAATCTGGGAGAAGGGCTGAGTGTATTAACCAGTTTCAGGACTTTAAGGAGGAGATGATACGGGTTTTTGACCGTTCTGTTTTTGGGGAGGAAGGGCCTGTCTTCCCTATGTCAGGGGAATCGATCCATAACGGATTATTCTATTGAGTTTTGCACTCTCGCTGCCTCTAGTGACTGGAACGAGGGCTTTGCTCGCTCGTTTTCTCGTCGAGGTTAAGGATGAGATCCTCTCCCGGGAGGTTCCTTCCAGTCTGGACTCCTTAATAGCCCTCGCTATTCGCATAAACGGTTTGATCTTCGTCGCCGAGCTCGTGGAAAGGAGCTCGCGTTCTCCGTTGCTCCCCTCTCCACATCACTGCCACCTGCCGCATCACTGCCACCCTCCTCCGGCTCGGATGCTGAGCCTATGCAAATCTCGGCCAAGGAGAAGAACGGAGAATCACCAATCGCCTCTGTCTCTACTGTGGCTCCGCTGGTCATTTTGTCACCTCATGTCCAGTAAAAGCCAGAGCTCATCAGTAAGGGAGGGCTACTGGTGAGCGCAACTACTCAGGCCTCTCCTTCTGGATCACGCACTACCTTTCCGGTCCATCTCCGCTGGCCCGGTTCATCTGCTTCCTGCAGTGCCTTGATAGACTCTGGGGCGGAGGGCTGTTTTATGGACGAGACCTGGGCTCGGGAACATGACATTCCTCTCAGACAGTTAGGGGAGCCCACGGCCTTGTTCGCTTTAGATGGTAGTTCTCTCCCAAGATTCAGCGTGAGATAACCCTCACTGTCTCTGGTAATCATGAAACCATTTCTTTTTTAATTTTTCGTTCACCTTTTACACCTGTTGTTTTGGGTCATCCCTGGCTAGTGCGCCATAACCCTTCTATTAATTGGTCTAGTAATACTATCCTATCCTGGAATGTTTCTTGTCATGTGACCTGTTTAATGTCTGCTATCCCTCCTGTTTCCTCTGTCTCTTCTTCACAGGAGGAGCCTGGCGATTTGACAGGGGTGCCGGAGGATATCACGATCTGCGCACGGTGTTCAGTCGTTCCAAGGCCACTTTCTCCCTCCACACCGGTCGTATGACTGTAGTATTGATCTCCTTCCGGGAACTACTCCCCCGGGGTAGATTATACTCTCTGTCGGCTCCCGAACGTAAGGCTCTCGAGGATTATTTGTCGGTTTCGCTCGACGCCGGTTACCATAGTCTCCTCCTCCTCTCCCGCCGGAGCGGGGTTTTTTTTTGTTCAGAAGAAGGACGGGTCCCTGCGCCCATGCGTGGATTATCGAGGGCTGAATGACATAACAGTTAAGAATCGTTATCCGCTTCCTCTTATGTCTTCAGCCTTCGAGATCCTAGCCAGGTTTTTCACCAAATTGGACCTTCGTAACGCCTACCATCTCGTGCGCATCAGGGAGGGGGCGAGTGGAAGACGGCGTTTAACATAGGGCACTTTGAATACCGGGTTCTTCCTTTCGGCCTCGTTAACGCTCCAGCTGTCTTTCAGGCACTAGTTAAACGTCCTGAGAGACATGCAAACATTTTTGTTTTCGTTTACATGGACGATATCCTGATTTTTCACCGTCTCTCTCGATTCATGTTCAGCACGTGCGACGCGTCCTCCAGCGCCTTTTGGAGAACTGTCTTTATGTGAAGGCTGAGAAGTGCACTTTTCATGCCGCCTCTGTCCCTTTTCTCGGTTCCGTTATTTCCGCTGAGGGCATTAAGATGGATCCCGCTAAGGTCCAGGCTGTCATTGATTGGCCCGTTCCTAAGTCACGCGTCGAGCTGCAGCGCTTTCTGGGCTTCGCTAATTTCTACGTTTCATCCGTAATTTCGGTCAGGTGGCAGCTTCCCTCACAGCCCTTACTTCTGTTAAGACGTGCTTTAAGTGGTCCGTTTCCGCCCAGGGAGCTTTTGATCTTCTTAAGAATCGTTTTACATCCGCACCTATTCTTGTTACACCTGACATCTCTAGTCAGTTTGTTGTTGAGGTTGACGCGTCAGAGGTGGGCGTGGGAGCCATTCTTTCTCAGCGCTCTCTCTCTGACGGCAAGGTCCATCCTTGTTTTTCTCTCATCGCTTATCGCCGTCAGAACGTAACTATGATGTTGGTAATGAACTGCTCGCCATCCGCTTAGCCCTAGGCGAATGGCGACAGTGGTTGGAGGGGGCGACCGTTCCTTTTGTCGTTTGGACTGACCATAGGAACCTTGAGTACATCCGTTCAGCCAAACGACTTAATGTCAGGCTCGTTGGGCTCTGTTTTTCGCTCGTTTGAGTTTGTTATTTCTTATCGTCCGGGCTCAAAAAACACCAAGCCTGATGCTTTATCTCGTCTCTTCAGTTCTTCTGAGGTCTCCACCGACCCGAGGGGATTCTCCCTGAAGGGGCGTGTTGTCGGGTTGACTGTCTGGGGAATTGAGAGGCAGGTAAAGCAAGCACTCGCTCACACTCCGTCGCCGCGAGCTTGTCCTAGGAACCTTCTGTTCGTTCCCGTTCCTACTCGTCCGGCCGTTCTTCAGTGGGCCACTCTGCCAAGTTAGCCGGCCACCCCAGTTGCTTCCATTCGCCAGCGTTTCTGGTGGCCCACTCGGGACGTGACGCGCGTCGATTTGTCGCCGCTTAAGACTAAATCTGGGAACTCTCCTCCTGCCGGCCGTCTCAGACCGCTTCCCATTCCCTCTCGACCGTGGTCTCACATCGCTTTAGATTTCATCACCGGACTGGCTTCATCAGCGGGAAGACAGTTATTCTACGGTTGTCGATAGATTCTCTAAGGCGGCTCATTTCATTCCTCTCGCTAAGCTCCCTTCTGCTAAGGAACATTCAGATCATTATCGAGAATGTTTTCCCAATTCATGGCCTTCCATCTGACGTCGTTTCCGACAGAGGCCCGCAGTTCACGTCTCAATTTTGGAGGGAGTTTTGCCGTTTGATTGGGGCTTCCGTCAGTCTCTCGTCCGGCTTTCATCCCCAGTCTAACGGTCAAGCCCGAACGGGCCAATCAGACTGTTGGTCGCATTTTACGCAGTCTTTCTTTTCGTAACCCTGCGTCTTGGTCAGAACAGCTCCCTGGGCAGAGTACGCCCACAACTCACTTCCCTCGTCTGCTACCGGTCTATCTCCTTTTCAGAGTAGCCTCGGGTACCAGCCTCCGCTGTTCTCATCTCAGCTAGTCCTGCGTCCCCTCCGCTCAGGCTTTTGTCCAGCGTTGCGAGCGCACCTGGAAGGGGGTCAGGTCGGCACTTTACCGTAATAGGGCGCAGACTGTGATAAAAGCGTAGGACCAAGAGTCCTAGATATTGTTGCGGTCAGAGAGTATGGCTCTCCACTCAGAACCTTCCCCTTAAGACAGCTTTCGCAAGTTGGCCCCGCGGTTCATTGGTCCGTTCCGTATTTCCCAGGTCATTAATCCTGTCGCAGTGCGACTTCTTCTCCCGCGCTATCTTCGTCGCGTTCACCCGGTCTTCCATGTCTCCTGTGTTAAGGTTCTTGCTCGTCCCTCCCCCCCCATCCTTGTCAGGCGCACCCATCTACAGGGTTCGTAGATTTTGGACATGCGCCCTCGGGGCCGTGGTCATCAGTACCTAGTGGATACATACGGTCCTGAGGAGAGGAGTTGGGTTCCCTCTCGGGACGTGCTGGACCGTTCGCTGATCGATGATTTCCTCCGTTGCCGCCAGGTTTCCTCCTCGAGTGCGCCAGGAAAGTGGGGGGGGGTACTGTCATGTCTTGTTATGTCTGTTCCTGTCCTTTCTCTTCACTCTGTCTCTCTCTGCTGGTCTTTTTAGGTTACCTTCTCTGTCTCTCATTCTTCAGCTGTTCTACATCTCCCCTAACTAGCTCATTCACTCTTTCACACCTGTTCTCTCTTCCCCTCTGATTAGGTCTCTATTTCTCTCTCTGTTCCTGCTACTTTCAGTGTCTGATTCTTGTTTGTGTTTTTGATGCCAGAAGCAAGCTGTCGTCTCGTTTGCTTCCACCTTGTCCTATCCTGTCGGAGTCTGCCTGGCAGGTGCATCCTGCACTATACTACGTTCTTTTTGTTCCATTGTCAACGTAGGAAGAGGATTTATGCCATTCCTGTTTTTCATTAAAGAACTCTGTTTTCTGTTAAAACGCTTTTGTCTTCACTCAAGTACATAACAGGAACGATCGTTAAGACACTAACAGCTTACAGACGGTAGGCAATTAAGGTCACAGTTATTAAAACCTAGGACACTAAAGAGGCCTTTCTACTGACTCTGAAAAACACCAAAGGAAGATGCACATAGTCCCTGCTCATCTGCGTGAAAGTGCCTTAGGCATGCTGCAAGGACTGCAGATGTGGCCAGGACAATAAATTGCAATGTCCGTACTGTGAGATGCCTAAGACACCGCTACAGGGAGACAAAACAGACAGCTGATTGTCCTCGCAATGGCAGACCACGTGCAACAACACCTGCACAGGTTTGGTATATCCAAACATAACACATGACAGGTACAGGATGGCAACAACAACTGCCCGAGCTACACCAGGAACACACAATCCCTCCATCAGTGCTCAGACTGTCCGCAATAGGCAGAGAGAGGCTGGACTGAGGGCTTGTAGGCCTGTTGTAAGGCAGGTCCTCACCAGACATCACCGGCAACAACAATTTTGGATTTTGACCCCTACCCCTTTGTTCAGGGACACATTATTCCATTTCTGTTAGTCACATGTCTATGGAACTTGTTCAGTTCATGTCTCAGTTGTTGAATCATATGTTCATGCAAATATTGACACATGTTATGTTTGCTGAAAGTAAAGACAGTTGACAGTGAGCTGACGTTTCTGAGTTTACTATAATAATTACTGTTGTGTTTTTGCAGACTGTCGTGTTTTCTCAGACATTACTGTATAATTTAATGTAGTGTTTTTGTGGTCTGTTGTATAATGCAGTATTTGCTATTATACTATTTATTCTACAGTATACTCCAACATTCTAAAGTAAGTATACACATGATTGAGGTATACTACATTGCGTAGTATAGTATTCTACAGTTTACTACTGAATTCTATAGTAATTACTGCAGTATTCTATAATAAACTGTATTATTTTTTATGTGGGGCCCTTCTATTGTCACCAATCATGTGATCTCTACTGTGTTGTGGGGTGGACATCACTAGCAACACTGAGGCTCAAACACTGGTACATTCTTATTTAGAAGGCCATTTTAGGAAAACTTCTATTTTATCTATCCTTTCTCCTAGCTTGAATGAAAAGAAGCTCAAATCTCAATGTTGTTTTATGCTAACAGTCCTGAAAATTAGAACCAAGCATGGAAAAAAGTCCTTTAAATTACTCCCCTGGTCTTGGAATTCCCTCCAAGCCAACCTAAAGCTCCAGGATCTGGTAGGAGTTGTTTCTAATTGTCACCTGATGTCACTAGTTTGCGTTTCCTTACGTAAGGAAGCATGTTGTTTTACTTAACAAACAAAACACACACATCCACTGTTTGTTTGCTGGTGTATTTGTGCTGTTGCCAGTGTTTTCTGTCTGTGGTGTCTGTTTTTATCCCCTGTCCCCAGAGAAGCCCTTTGCCTCTTGCCAGGCCGTCATTGTAAATAAGAATTTGTTCTTAATTGACTTACCTGGTTAAATAAAGGTTAAATGTAAAAAATATGGCAATAGGCGTAGTTCTGTGTGTGAAAATGAAAATGAGATGAGAAGTTTCCTTTATGTTATATTCCACCCCTGATGCTTCTCACTTTCCAAAATGTTTCAAGAGGGTGTCATTCCCAACCAGAAACCTCTTTCACATTCATTCCTTCCACATCACATCCATTCAAGCACCTAAGCACAAAAGACCATCCACAGCCTCAGTGTTACAATGAAATGGTGCGACTAGTTGAAGTTCTTTCTCCATTAATGGTCCACCTGGGACCTGGAGGGAAGCAGAGAGAAGCCTATTGTCTGTCATTAGTGAGCTGTGGTGTTGTGTGATGGCTGACTGACAGGGACAGACCTCTCAGGAAGACTGATGATGATGAGTCCTGTTAAGAGCAGAGGAGCCACCGATAGTTCATTGAGTGGTGGGTTGGTGAGACCAGTGTGAGTCTGAGAATAGAGATCTATCAGCCCAGATGGACCCTGCAGCCTGCTCCAATCAGCTCACAAAAGTGATATAATTACCAGGGCGGGAGGGGAGAGGGCCGCCACCTTTTGAGTTCTCCCGGTCCTCCCTTTCCCACCCACCCATTCTACCACACTCCAAGCTTACTGATTTTGCCACTCCTCCCAGCCCAGCCGTTATCCCCCCTCCAACAACAGGCCAATTTGTCCCCGCGGCCCAGTACCCCACGCCCACCTGCTGCGTTATTTAGCCCCTCTCCTGCACTTCAATGGCAGGTATTGATTAGAGAGCGACCACCCCCCCTTCACATTCCCCGAAAACCTGGCCCCCCTCTTCCTAGCAACCTTTAATCTGATTACAGGCTTTCTGCAGCCTTTCACATGGGGTTGGCCTCAGGGGGGACAATGGTAGGCAGAGTGGTTTCACACACACTCCCAGGGTCATGTGATCCAGGAGAGGAGCTCCCTCCAATCTCCTCCAGCACCCCGGGTCCTTTCAGGGGGGACTATAGGAGGGTCTGCCCACCTGCTTGTCCGCCTGCACTCTTCAAACACAGGATTAACAGGGACATCTCTGTTACAGTCCCACTGCCTCCATCCCCCTCTGTCGGCCCCTCAAACTCCCACAGCCTTGTTTGATTAGCCTGAAGAAGATATATGAAGCCATTTCCCTCTCACTTTCTCCCCCTCATTCTCATTCTTTACCTCTTCTGTCTCGCATTCTCTCTCACTCAGTTTGAAGCTCCAATCCCTCCTCCCTCCTCCCACCTCCTCATGGGAAAGCTATGTGATTCAGGGAAATCGCTGCTCCACCCTCCCTACTCTCCCCTGCTGTCCATCTAATTTATCCCATGTAATCCCCTAAACCTGGGCTGGAGTTGCTGCACACTGCCTTAGTGTCAGGGTTCCCTTGGTTGACTTTCCTCCCATCAGGATTAGAAGTGGGGAATTCCTCATAAAGCCACTTCAGGGCTCAGGGGCCAAATCTAGGGACATGCGCTCACTGAACTTGCTCCAGTAGGTTCATTATGAGGAAGCTGTCCAATTCTTTCCAAATGCAGATATATACAGTATATTTTGCTACTCATTCCTGTAGAATACCATTTCTATTGTGAATAAAGTGCCCCTTGTAAAATATTCTGAAAACTATTGTGTTCAAACTGATAGTTAAGAGAAGTAACCTCATAATTAAGCTTAAATATATAAATCATAATTTATTGTGACCTCTTCACTCATGAAACCAGCTGGTTTGTCAGGCAGGCACAAAGCTAGGGTGTTTAGAGTCCATTAAACGCCATGGTGATGGATCAGGAAATAACCCTATTGACTGGTCTGTCCAGCGATCGGGATCTCTGTTAGGCCTCATTACCATGAGAATACTGGGATTGGAAAGGTTGGCCCTGAGGGTGACCAGTCTGGTATGACCAAAATGGACAGGCAACAGACCTCCATCAGGCCAGCTCAGACCCTCTCCTTAACCCAAAACGCCCTCACATATGCTCAGCGAGAAATGACATGGTTTGCTTTCTGTCTGTGTTTATGGTCATACTAATAACCCGCCTCTTTGACTTGATGCAGATACTCTTGAAATATTAATGCGTATACCCATATGTGAGAGTGAATGTAAGAGTTATTCAGGGGTACTTGGTACAATGATGGTGATAATCGTGTCTGTCAGACATATAATGAACATACCATAGAGAGTCTCAGAAGACATCAGTGGCGTATTTAACCTTTATTTTGACAGGGAGTCAATGCTGAGACCAAGGTCTCTTTTCCAGATGTGCCCTGTTTAGCACAATACACATCCAAATACATTATACACATGAAACTACACATCCATACACACATTTAAAATACACAACAATACAATAAAATAATACCTGTCACAGAAAACACAAGGTGAGAGATGAGGGGAGGGACTTGGCTAAGAGTAACAGATGGTCGGGCCAATACCAGGCCTCAGTTAGTCAGAGGGGTGCTCTTCACTTCACAGAGTGTGACAGAGATTGATCTAACCTTTAACCTCTAACATGTTGCCGTATAAGGCTAAACAAGTGTCTTTGGTTATGTAATACAGCCCCTTGGGCCCCTGGATTGACCTCTCTAAGCCCTCCAACTCCCAACTTTGACCGGAGGAAGGGGCCAGGCTAGGTCACAATGACATCGGGTTGTGCTTCTAGAGACAGGCCCGAGAATCCTGCTACATACCTCTGATTGGCTGTGGCTCAAGGCACAAGAGCAGGATCTTTATTTTTACTAGCTCAGATTTGAACACATGGTGAGGTCAAAGGTGCTGGTCTAAGATCTCACTTACTGTAGACAGGACAAAGGACCCTACATACAGTGCCTTGCGAAAGTATTCGGCCCCCTTGAACTTTGCGACCTTTTGCCACATTTCAGGCTTCAAACATAAAGATATAAAACTGTATTTTTTTGTGAAGAATCAACAACAAGTGGGACACAATCATGAAGTGGAACGACATTTATTGGATATTTCAAACTTTTTTAACAAATCAAAAACTGAAAAATTGGGTGTGCAAAATTATTCAGCCCCTTCACTTTCAGTGCAGCAAACTCTCTCCAGAAGTTCAGTGAGGATCTCTGAATGATCCAAGTTGACCTAAATGACTAATGATGATAAATACAATCCACCTGTGTGTAATCAAGTCTCCGTCTAAATGCACCTGCACTGTGATAGTCTCAGAGGTCCGTTAAAAGCGCAGAGAGCATCATGAAGAACAAGGAACACACCAGGCAGGTCCGAGATACTGTTGTGAAGAAGTTTAAAGCCGGATTTGGATACAAAAAGATTTCCCAAGCTTTAAACATCCCAAGGAGCACTGTGCAAGCGATAATATTGAAATGGAAGGAGTATCAGACCACTGCAAATCTACCAAGACCTGGCCGTCCTTCTAAACTTTCAGCTCATACAAGGAGAAGACTGATCAGCGATGCAGCCAAGAGGCCCATGATCACTCTGGATGAACTGCAGAGATCTACAGCTGAGGTGGGAGACTCTGTCCATAGGACAACAATCAGCCGTATATTGCACAAATCTGGCCTTTATGGAAGAGTGGCAAGAAGAAAGCCATTTCTTAAAGATATTCATAAAAAGTGTTGTTTAAAGTTTGCCACAAGTCACCTGGGAGACACACCAAACATGTGGAAGAAGGTGCTCTGGTCAGATGAAACCAAAATTGAACTTTTTGGCAACAATGCAAAACGTTATGTTTGGTGTAAAAGCAACACAGCTCATCAACCTGAACACACCATCCCCACTGTCAAACATGGTGGTGGCACCAACCTCACTGAGCTCGAGCTGTTTTGCAAGGAGGAATGGGAAAAATTTTCAGTCTCTCGGTGTGCAAAACTGATAGAGACATACCCCAAGCGACTTACAGCTGTAATCGCAGCATTAGGTGGCGCTACAAAGTATTAACTTAAGGGGGCTGAATAATTTTGCACGCCCAATTTTTCCGTTTTTGATTTGTTAAAAAAGTTTGAAATATCCAATAAATGTCGTTCCACTTCATGATTGTGTCCCACTTGTTGTTGATTCTTCACAAAAAAATACAGTTTTATATCTTTATGTTTGAAGCCTGAAATGTGGCAAAAGGTCGCAAAGTTCAAGGGGGTTGAATCCTTTCACAAGGCACTGTATGTGCGTGTGTATATCTGGGTTGGCGACCCCCCCCCCCTTGGGTTGTGCCGTGGCGGGGATCTTTGTGGGCTATACTCGGCCTTCTCTCAGTATGGTAAGTTGGTGGTTGAAGATATCCCTCTAGTGGTGTGGGGGCTGTGCTTTGGCAAAGTGGGTGGGGTTATATCCTTCCTGTTTGGCCCTGTCCGGGCTGTCCTCGGATGGGGCCACAGTGTCTCCTGACCCCTCCTGTCTCAGCCTCCTTCTGCCTTATTATGACTGGGCCATGTTGGTCATTTATGAACATTTGAACATCTTGGCCATGTTCTGTTATAATCTCCACCCGGCACAGCCAGAAGAGGACTGGCCACCCCACATAGCCTGTTTCTTCTCTAGGTTTCTTCCTAGGTTTTGGCCTTTCTAGGGAGTTTTTCCTAGCCACCGTGCTTCTACACCTGCATTGTGTGCTGTTTGGGGTTTTAGGCTGGGTATCTGTACAGAACCTTGAGATATCAGCTGATGTGCGAAGGGCTATATAAATACATTTGATTTGATTTTGATTTAATTTGATATATACAGTGCGGCAAAAAGTATTTAGTCAGCCACCAATTGTGCATGTTCTCTCACTTAAAAAGATGAGAGGCCTGTAATTTTCATCATAGGTACACTTCAACTATGACAGACAAAATTAGGAGAAAAAAATATTAATTTATTATTAAATGTATTAATTTATTTGCAAATTATGGTGGAAAATAAGTATTTGGTCAATAACAAAAGTCTATCTCAATACTTTGTTATATACCCTTTGTTGGCAATGACAGAGGTCAAACGTTTTCTGTAAGTCTTCACAAAGTTTTCACACACTGTTGCTGGTATTTTGGCCCATTCCTCCATGCAGATCTCCTCTAGAGCAGTGATGTTTTGGGGCTGTTGCTGGGCAACACGGACTTTCAACTCCCTCCAAAGATTTATTATGGGGTTGAGTTCTGGAGACTGGCTAGGCCACTCCAGGACCTTGAAATGCTTCTTACGAAGCCACTCCTTCGTTGCCCGGGCGGTGTGTTTGGGATCATTGTCATGTTAAAAGACCCAGCCACGTTTCATCTTCAATGCCCTTGCTGATGGAAGGAGGTTGTCACTCAAAATCTCACGATACATGGCCCCATTCATTCTTTCCTTTACACGGACCAGTCGTCCTGGTCCCTTTGCAGAAAAACAGCCCCAAAGCATGATGTTTCCACCCCCATGCTTCACAGTAGGTATGGTGTTCTTTGGATGCAACTCAGCGTTCTTTGTCCTCCAAACACGACGAGTTGAGTTTTTACCAAAAAGTTATATTTTGGTTTCATCTGACCATATGACATTCTCCTAATCTTCTTCTGGATCATCCAAATGCTCTCTAGCAAACTTCAGATGGGCCTGGACATGTACTGGCTTAAGCAGGGGGGACACGTCTGGCACTGCAGGATTTGAGTCCCTGGCGGCGTAGTGTGTTACTGATGGTAGGCTTTGTTACTTTGGTCCCAGCTCTCTGCGGGTCATTCACTAGGTCCCCCCGTGTGGTTCTGGGATTTTTGCTCACTGTTCTTGTGATAATTTTGACCCCATGGGGTGAGATCTTGCGTGGAGCCCCAGATCGAGGGAGATTATCAGTGGTCTTCTATTTCCTAATAATTGCTCCCACAGTTGATTTCTTCAAACCAAGCTGCTTACCTATTGCAGATTCAGGCTTCCCAGCCTGGTGCAGGTCTACAATTTTGTTTCTGGTGTCCTTTGACAGCTCTTTGGTCTTGGCCATAGTGGAGTTTGGAGTGTGACTGTTTGAGGTTGTGGACAGGTGTCTTTTATACTGATAACAAGTTCAAACAGGTGCCATTAATACAGGTAACAAGTGTAGGACAGAGGAGCCTCTTAAAGAAGAAGTTACAGGTCTGTGAGAGCCAGAAATCTTGCTTGTTTATAGGTGACCAAATACTTATTTTCCACCATAATTTGCAAATAAATTCATAAAAAAATCCTACAATGTGATTTTCTGGATTTTTTTCCCCTAATTTTGTTTGTCATAGTTGAAGTGTACCTATGATGAAAATTACAGGCCTCTCTCATCTTTTTAAGTGGGAGAACTTGCACAATTGGTGGCAAATAAATACTTTTTTGCCCCACTGTATGTATGTGCGTTAAGAAACTCAGTAGTTCTGAACCTGAGCCTGCGTCCTGCCTACTCCTCTCTACACTTGTGACATGCTCAGAGTAATTGGACTAGAAAATAGGGATTCACAGCACTTCTATGAGGAAAACATTTGAGCACAACACACTTTTCAAACACACCTTTAAGTTATCACTGAAGCACTAGCCAATAATATAGTGATAGCCCAAGAAAAACATCCCAAAAATGACAAATTCCTGTTAAACATGTTGGAGCACTCAAAAAGCAGGCAGAGATAGGCATACCTAAAGTCTAACCAAGAATGTACTCAATACAATTAAATAGCTATACTTTTGGGTTAGTGGCTTTAGACTCAAAAACTGTTTTATCAAAGTTCAAATACAGCTGCTGTATTAAGCCTCTAGAAGACACATGAAAATGCCAGTTAGTCACATTTAAACCTGCAAATATACAAACATGAGATCAGTTTCAGAGGCAACTTACATACAACTTTCAAACTCTCCTTAGCTGTAGTCTGTCCCAAAGAATCGTGTTACACCTACAGTCAATATTTACAGATTTCATATATTCAAAACAATTTCAATGATATTACTGATTTGAAATAGACTTACCATGACTTTCAAACAATTCATCATCCTCAAACAGACATGGTCACATGGTGTAGGCCCCATAGTAGTAGTCTCTCAAAAAGTGGGACACTTTTCACAGCACTTCCATAGAAAGAGATTTTCGTAGCAGGTTCGTTTTTGCTAACTCTGACCCAAATCCTTTTTCTTAACCTCAGTCTCCGAACGTGCTACGCTAATTTACCTAACCTGCTGCGAAAAAGTAAGTTTGTGTGCAGTGAAAAGTGTTTCCCCTCTCCAAAATGGCTGACTGCAGTTGCCTTCTAAAGGATAGCAGGTCATTGATTTTAGCCCTTCATTACCTCAGTGGTGGACATTCAAAAGGCCCCAACTGTTACAGTTCATGTTGATCATGCTGGTCTGTATGTTCATCGTATGTACAGTATCTTCTCATTCACACTGAGCATGACATCAGATATACACATACTGACATCCATCTTACATGACTGTGGAGCTATCAAGGAGAAGAGGCAAACACAGTATATCTAACATCACATTTTATTTGTTAAGTTACATGAGTAGCAACATTTAAATAAACATGATTTTGAGTATGGAATGAGATTGACATACAACATCTAAATAACATTTGTCACTCAGACAGCACAGTAAAAACATCATTAACAGGTGGAAGGCATCTCAGAAGGCAGGGGATACATTCAATAGAGATAGTGATGAAAATGTGTTTGCACAAACGTAGCTTTCAAAGCTGTTTAAACGCATTATGTTACCAAAAACTTTCAAGTAAAGTTTCAATCATTATCCCAAACAAAGAGTCAGTGATGAGTTGTAGAAGTACATTTAAAGTATTTAACCAAAGAAAATGATCACATTGGGGACTCAAAGGGTACTCCTGCTTTGTGAAAATAGAGCAAATCATTTTGGGGTTTTTCAGAGCACAATAGACAAAATATTAACTTTTAACTAAAAGTAAACTACTGTCCTCTTCACATATGCACCAGCTGTATTAAAATAAAACATGATCTGAAAAGAAAATGGGAAGGAAATGTACAACATACAAGGCCACAGAATGAGGATTGGTCAAAGTGATTTCATTAAAAAATCCTTTCCTCAACCTCATTCAATTCAGTGGTTGTGGTCAAAGATTTCACAGTGTGTGATTATATATATATACATATATATAAAACATATTACACAGTATACCAATACTCAGGAAAAGCTCTATTGGCCATTTTGTGTAGTAGGTTATAGTTGCACATACATAATGTGGATTAAGTGCAGATCTTAGAGGTCCTTTCAATAGATCAGCATTTCACCAGAATTCAGGACACAGTGTTCCGTGCCAGTGCATAACCATCTCGGAAGTATATGTGATCTAATGGTGTGGGTGGAGGGCTGAAAGCACTACAGTATCTAATGGCTTCAAATGTAGGTAATGACCTTAACATAAGCTGCAAGAAAGCATGTTTTAATGTTCCTTGTATAGGTGCCTTCATTTAAGAGGAGTGCTGTTGTCTGTTGGATTTCCGTGGTAATTCCGTGGTCCAGCAGCACGTCTTTGGGTAGTGGTGTCCTCACACCTCTGTATTTAGCTTTCACAGTGTTCCACAGAGAAGTTGGACTCAGATCTATTAGGATAAGAGCAAAACATCACAGACTTAGAAAGAAAAACAGACATGTTTCCCTACACTGCTCTCTCTTGTGGAATGATTAGTCATTAAATAAAGGTACTTTTTTTTACAATAAACAGAGAACATAATGGTTTGAGAAAAGATTGGATTATCTATAAACAAGTACTGTATTTAAAACTAATCCTTGATTATAACTTCAACAAATCACTAACGATTTGTGTGATATGGTCAAACAGAGCATGCTGAATGGACTTACAGGTCTTGCTGCTTGTGGATCATGTGGTTGTTGTACTCCAGAATGGGAGGGATGCTCTCCTGATGCTCCTCCTCATCATCAGGGAGCTGTGAAGAAATCATAGGTGATTTAGGTTTTATTGTCCTACTTGTGTGAAATGTCTTCAGTGTGGTCAGTGTAATGCAATAGTTTTATCGACTACTATAGTTGATCTTTATTTCTCCTTTTTTTCTCCATTTAGTCATAAAAATTCAATGTAGATCTCAAAGGAGGTCTGTAGGTCGTCACGTGAGACTAAATCAAAGACAATGGCACCACCTAGTGTCTATATTGTGGACAGCAGGTGATGAGTGGCTGGTTCCCTTACCTCCCAGTACACCTCATCATCGAAGCAGTTCTCATCAGCAGGATCACCCCAAATGGGTAACTTCAGGATGGAACCTGTGAACAGAGGAGATAGCGTTTCATTTCAGTCCATTTCCTTCAAGTACGTCACCCCTTATAACACCCATGTCACCTCTAGGTCACCCTTTATATGCCCATGGCTCCTCTCTATCTCTGATGCTAGGCTGTCATGGCCAAACTCACCGACTATAGCTCCGCCCACAACCCCGAAGACGATGGACACACACATGCCAGCGGCCTGGTATCCACCCTGAGTTAACACAGTTCTGTCCTTAAAGTCTCCAGTGAAGTCAAACGTGTTGATCAACCTGGACAGAAAATAACAATGTACAGAGTCAGATTGTGTGCCATATTTAGGCTTATTGTTGAGTCTTCTAATGACTCTGTATATTTCCAACTAACTGTTAGACTACAGCCTAAACTGTAATTGACATAAATTGTTTGGTGTAAAATTACATTAATCGTTTAAGATCTGTCCTGTGACATACAGTAACTGTGTGATATGATTGGTTGATGAGAGGTTGTGTGGGAATATGTGTTCTGATTGTCTGGTAACAAGGATACATGTTCAGGTTCATGTGGTTTGGCTGTGTGGCCCTCGGGTCTCCTGACTCACCCCTGCTTTCCGTAGACTGACTCGCTGGCAGCTGCAGCAGTGATGGCTCCAACTATCCCGCCAATCACCCCAGGCATGGCATGCAGGTTGTGTATTCCACACGTGTCCTGAATCTTCAGTGTCTTCTCCAAGAAGGGCTGGGAGGAGACAGGGAAAAGTTTAACACACCCGTAAACAGCCCCAAATAGTGTGTTACCGTTTATGGTAAAGGAATCTCCCAAAGATTAGGCAACCATTTAGAGTGCTATACCTTCTGTTTTGAGTGTGGCCCAACATCATTCATAAGAAGTAAATAAGAGCTGTAAGAGATGGCATGCCTTTCTTTGGACAGAACCTACTATGCCTACAAAACAAGACATTGTAGCTTCAAGCTGTGAGTGGCCAGGGTTGAGACTCACAGAAATGAAGATGTAGCCCATGGTAGAGATGATGCCGCAGAAGAAGCCCACGATCAGAGCGCCGTAGGGAGAGATCATAAACTCAGCCGCTGTCCCCAAGGCAACACCCCCCGCCAGGGTGGAATTCTGGATATGCACCTGTTAAGCAAGAGAGAGCACCAGTCATGACACTCAAAGTTGTCAGCCAACAAGATGAGCGCAGAGGATTATGCAGACTGAGAGGTCATCAGTTAGTGTTACAGAGAATGTCACACATTCAAACACACATACACATAGTGATGATTCTTACCATGTCGAGCTTGCCAGTCTTCTGGGAGAGGCTGGAGATGGCCACTGTGGTGAGGACAGTGGAGGCCAGGCACAGGTAGGTGTTGATGACTGCCCTGTGCTGACCGTCTCCATGGTCAGTAATGGCCGAGTTGAAACTGGGCCAGAACATCCACAGGAACAGTGTGCCTGAGGAGAGAGAAGGGACAACACAGTTATAACACAACGATCATCACACACACTTCAGAACAGGAACAGTGTCATGGCAGAAAACTTCTACAAACTCAAGATAGGTCACCATCACCAGAGGGAGTGAAACCCACACAGAGCCAATCAGAACCATTCACATGTTTATGCAATGAACAACTAGCTCACCAATCATGGCGAAGGTATCGGAGTGGTACACAGAGCCCTGCATACGCTTGCTCTGGTGTAAATTAGGTCGGTAAAGGACCCGGGAGATGGCCAGACCATAATAACCTCCAAAGGTGTGAATAACCATGGAGCCACCGGCATCCCTAGCCTGTGGGGATAGAAACAGTTGTTACCAGGTGTACCAAACCATGTGACTACGTGGCTGCAGGCCATTGAGGTTACATAAATACGTTACTATATCAGGGTTATAGGGTGAATTCAATGAATCCAACCATGGCTAATACAGTGTGTTTAATTGAATAGCTGTACGCCCAGAGAGTGCTTGATGGGACTCACATGAAGTAAGTTCAGAATGATGTACTCTTCCACAGCGAACAGAGTGACACCAAACAGGGTCATAACCAACAGCTGGACCGGGCTGACTTTGCCCAGCACTGCCCCGTAGGCTATGAGACAGCCCGCCACACAGAAGTCAGCATTGATCAGACTGCAGATAGAAGACACAGGTGGGTGGGGTGGAGACAGATTATTACTGGAGAGTCATGTGAGAGAGTCAGTCATGTATACAGTAGTAAAACCTGAATGACTAGATCAGTAAGTAATCCTCCTTCAGGTAATCCTCCTTCAGGTCTTTCTCTCAGCTAAGAGAGGAATGATAGTCTACCCTTCAAGATGAATAGCACGGGAGAGAAGTCTCAAGGATAATGATATTTGTGATGAAGTCAACCTAAATGGTTACAACCTCCCCGCCTCTTGTTATTGAGATTCTCAGAACAAGAACCCATCCATCAGTTGAACCCAGGGATGGGCAACTTTGATGGGGGTGACCCCCTTCATGACAGCGAAGAGAAAACATTTACAGTTTAAAGTCAATTTCCTGCAATACAGCACATTTTGGCATGGGGTGGAGGCAAATATTTGCATCGATGGGCCCCACACCAGTAGGTATTACGATCATGCTAGATAGCTGGCCGCTAGACTAACTCACCAATCTAAAAAATGTAGCTGACATGGGCTAATTGAGTGACTGCTGATGCACAACCACATTTTGAAATTGCACTTAGTTTATTCTATTATTCTAACTCTCAATAGTAAGTTGAGATCCCGACTGAGTCCCCCCAAGTTGAAATAATAATATGATGCCCGCGGACCGCCAGTTGCCCGTGCCTGTTTTAACCCATCACCGCTTAACCCATGGTGACAGCTTGCTTAACCCTAAGAGAGTCTATGGTACAGTCTATAGCTCCTACAACCATTCTGCCATTGTCTCAGTATGAGTAGCAACTCACTGACTAAGCCTCCTCCCCTCTCCTATGTGTGGGCATACCTCATCAGTTCTCACTCTAATTACTGAACAAATTGCAGCCTCATAGATGCACATCAGTGCAGTTGCATACCTTTCAACACCGATGAAGATCTTTCCTGTCTGGGGGTCTAGAGAGTGGAACCAGCCTTGCATAAGCAGAGCCCACTGTAGGCCGAAGGAGGCAATGAGGAAGTTGAAGCCGACCGCACCGAAGCTGTACCTCTTCAAGAAAGTCATGAGGAACCCAAAACCCACAAAAATCATCACATGGACATCCTGGAAGCCTGGAGAGAGTTAGAAGGAGAAAGAGTGAGATAAAGAGAGAGGGAGAGCGAGAGAATTATTAAAAGTGTAAAATAAATCCTAATAGTCAATGAAACTTGTTATTGCATCCAATGCAAGGGGCTCTCAGTAGTTGCATAGTTTTTAAAAATAAAAATCAGTCCTGGTGTTCTGTACCATTTGGTCAAAGTTTTAAAGCTGTTAACTTGACATGTTCAACTGGAAATGTCATCATCAGATTAGCAGGTTTAGGATACACACCCTGTCAGTTTACACGCCAGAGCTACAGGTAGGATATAATCCCTGACAAATCAAAACACATCATATTATAAGAGGAAACAGATGCCACATAGCATCACGAGTAAACTTAACTTGTCACTCATTCAGCCTGGCTATCAGCAAAGATGCCCATCAGAAGCTGTTATGAACCAAAAGCTAGAATCAGACAAATTGGAAATAAGCCCTGACCAACATGTGGTAAAGACTTTACGTAGTTTTAACCCAAGTTAAGGAAGCAAATTTGGACTGTTACTGCATTAGTCCATTAATGAATAGATGCTTTCAAAATAACTGAGACTGAGATCGTTGTCCAGAGGATTTCACAGGGAAAATCAAACATCCCAGAGATCAAAGGTTGTCATCTGATCAAACAGCAAGCATGCGTCTTATTAATAACCAGAGTCTTTATCATTTCAATGAAGATGAAACCATGAATCATACATTTACTGTATATTGTCAACCTAAAGGATGCACCAGGCAGACCGGTGATTATGAATGTACTTACTGGGGTATCTGAAGTAGAAGTCATTCTCTATGTCGCTGGTGATGTTGGCATGGGCCTTGGTCTCTACCCAGTGTGTGTCCGACTCCTCGTTGTAGCGGATGAAGACTCCGAAGAGGATGATCATGGCAATCTGCCAGACGAAGCAGACTACCGGCAGTGTAAGACGGATGTTGGTGTTCTTTTGCCGAGAGAAATAGTCTTTGCATCCCTGGCTGCAATTCCCCATGGTGGTGACTGAGTAAACACTGAGACAGTGATGCTCTTTGACCTGCCCTGAGTGTGGCTGTGACCCTGAAACTACAGGCTGCATCAGCACAGGTATATATATAACAAAACAGAGGTGTGTCCTCAGTGTGAGCCAGCTGTTGCCCTACCCAGCGCCAAACTCTCCCTCCCCTTCCTGCCCTCTGGCACCTTGATAGATGACATCTGACATGAGGCAGCAGAGAGTCCCGTGCATTTGATTGTTTGTCAAGAACAACATGTTTCCTTGGAGGGGTTAGAGGAAAATACGAAAAAAATAAATTTGGTTGCCATTTTTTGTTGTTAGAGGAGATCTCCTTTGTTGTTACTGGGCAACAAGCAACCTGGTCACAGAGAAAGAAGTATAATACTAAACATCCTCCAAGATGTTTGATAAGTTAAGTCATCCACTTTGTATGCTATTGTACTGTACAACTGGGTAAGATGTATGATGATACACAGTACCAGTCAAAAGTTTGGACACAGATACTCATTCTAGGGTTTTTCTTTATTTTTACTATTTTCTGCATTGTAGTATAATAGCAAAGACATCAAAACTATGAAAATACACATGGAATTATCTAGAAGCCAAAAAAGTGTTAAACAAATCAAAATATATATATTTTTTGAGATTCTTCAAAGTAGCCATCCTTTGCTTTGACGACAGCTCTGCACACTCTACTGGAATGCATTTCAATTAACAGGTGTGCCTTGTTAAAATGTAATTTGTGGAATTTCTTTCCATCTTAATGTGTTTGAGCCAATCAGTTGTGTTGTTACAAGGTAAGGGTGGTATACAGAAGATAGCCCTATTTGGAAATATAAGTCCGTATTATTGTGTTAGGTTCTAAATAAACAGAGTAAAACTTAAGGACGATTAGTAAAGCTTAAACCAAGTTTATTCACCCATTGGGTCATACAGCTGCCTAAGACAAAAATATATTTCCACCAGTTGTAGTATATATACCCCAATTTGGGAGGAGTCTCCTCCTTCCCTCTAAATATTACATCTTTATTACTAGGCAGGACGTCAAGTGATGCGGGCAATAAACTGTTCCTTCTCCCTTAATGTCACCTCACCTGACCTGACCTCAACCCCCTTCCTCACTCCACAGCTGTCCACCATTATCAGTGAACACAATCATGTGATTGACTCTCCTCTACTCAGCACCTCCCAAAGCCCCCTGGCTCCTCCTGACCCAACCATATACAGTTGAAGTCAGAGGTTTACATACACCTTAGCCAAATACATTGAAACTCAGTTTTTCACAATTCCTGACATTTAATCCTAGTAAACATCCCCTGTCTTAGGTCAGGTATTATTAATTCTCTCTACTATTATTTTGATATTTCACATTCTTAAAATAAAGTGGTGATCACCACTTTATTTTAAGAATGTGAAATGTCAAAATAATAGTAGAGAGAATTATTTATTTAAGCTTTTATTTCTTTCATCACATTCCCAGTGGGTCAGAAGTTTACATACACTCAATTAGTATTTGGTAGCATTGCCTTTAAATTGTTTAACTTAGGTCAAATGTTTCAGGAGACTTCCACAAGCTTCCAACAATAAGTTGGGTGGATTTTAGCCCATTTCTCTTGACTTTGTTGTCCTTAAGCTATTTTGCCACAACTTTGGAAGTGTGTTTGGTGTCATTGTCAATTTGGAAGACCCATTTGCGACCAAGTTTTAACTTCCTGACTGATGTCTTGAGATTTTGCTTCAATACATCCACATCATTTTCTTGCCTCATGATGCCATCTATTTTGTGAAGTGCACCAATCCCTCCTTCAGTGTTTGAGGTGACAGATGGCTTTAAATATCTAATGGTGCAGTCGTCGTTCATCTCTTGCCAGGTCATGTTACTTAGCATTTCTTTCAAGGTGCTTGAGTGATTGTTAACATAAGATAATTGGGCTTTGTGACTGTGTTTACTCATGTTTGATCAATGGTGTATGTCTGCCTGTCACCCAACTTGTCTTCACGGTTGGGATGGTGTTCTTCGGCTTGCAAGCCTCCCCCTTTTTCCACCAAACATAACAATGGTCATTATGGCCAAACATTTCTATTTTTGTTTCATCAGACCAGAGGACATTTCTCCAAAAGTACGATTTCTGTCCCCATGTGCAGTTGCAAACCGGAGTCTGGCTTATTTATGGCTGTTTTGGAGCAGGTGCTACTTCCTTGCTGAGCGGTCTTTCAGGTTATGTTGACATAGGACTCGTTTTACTGTCTATATAGATACTTTTGTACCTGTTTCCTCCAGCATCTTCACAAGGTCCTTTGCTGTTGTTCTGGGATTGATTTGCACTTTTTGCACCAAAGTAAGTTCATCTCTAGGAGACAGAATACATCTCCTTCCTGAGTGGTATGACAGCTGTGTGGTCCCATGGTGTTTATACTTGTGTACTATCGTTTGCACAGATGAACGTGGTACCTTCAGGCATTTGGAAATTGCTCCCAAGGATGAACCAGACTTGTGGAGGTCTGCAATTTTTTCTGAGGTCTTGACTGATTTCTTTTGATTTTCCCATGATGTCAAGCAAAGAGGCCCTGAGTTTGAAGGTAGGCCTTGAAATACATCCACAGGTACACCTCCAATTGACTGAAATTATGTCAATTAGCCTATCAGAAGCTTCTAAAGCCATGACATAATTTTCTGGAATTTTCCAGAATCTGTTTAAAGGCATAGTGTATGTAAACTTCTGACCCACTGGAATTGTGATGCAGTGAATTATATGTGAAATAATCTGTCATGAAAACAATTGTTGGAAAAATTACTTGTGTCATGCACAAAGTAGATGTCCTCACCGACTTGCCAAAACTATAGTTTGTTAACAAGAAATTTGTGGAGTGGTTGAAAAACGAGTTTTAGTGACTCCAACCTAAGTGTATGTAAACTTCCGACTTACACTGTACAGTCGTCCTACAGATACCCATTAACTTCTGGTGTATACAGTTACCAGCCTCAGAAATTGCAGCCCAAAAAAATGCTTCACAGAGTTCAAGTAACAGACACATCTCAACATCAACTGTTCAGAGGAGACTGTGTGAATCAGGCCTTTATGGTCAAATTGCTGCAAAGGACACCAATAAGAAGAAGAGACTTGCTTGGACTAAGAAACACGAGCAATGGACATTTGACCGGTGGAAATCTTTCTTTTGGTCTGATGAGTCCGAATTTGTTAGTTCCAACCGCCATGTCTTTGTGAGATGCAGAGTAGGTGAGCGGATGATCTCCGCATGTGTGTTTCCCACCGCGATGCATGGAGGAGGAGTTGTGAGGGTGTGGGGGTGCTTTTCTGGTGACACTGTTGATGATTTATTTAGAATTCAAGGCACACTTAACCAGCATGGCTACCACAGCATTCTGCAGCGATACACCATCCCATCAGTTTTGTGCTCAGTGGAACTATTGTTTGTTTTTCAATAGGACATTGACCCAACACGCCTCCTGGCTGTGTAACGGCTATTTGACCAAGAAAGAGAGTGATGGAGTGCTGCATCAGTTGACCCGGCCTCCACAATCATTCGACCTCAACCCAATTGAGATGGTTTGGGATGAGTTGGACCGTAGAGTGAAGGAAAAGCAGCCAACATGTGCTCAGCATATATGGGAACTCCTTCAAGACTGCTGGAAAAGCATTCCAGGTGGAGATGGTCAAGAGAAAGCCAAGAGTGTGCAAAGCTGTCATCAAGGCAAAGGGTGGCTACTTTGAAGAATCTCAAATATAAAATATATTTTGATTTGTTTAACACTTTTTGTTACTACATGATTCCATATGTGTTATTTCATAGTTTTGATGTCCCCACTATTATTTTACAATATAGAAAATAGTACACATAAAGAAAAACCCTGAAATTAGTCAGTGTGTCCAAACTTTTGACTGCTACTGTACTTCCTATAATTCGTATGATATTGTATGACCACTATTCCATTCATAATGTCACCTTCAGTAGAAGTGTCAGTGATTTATTTACAGAATAATTAGACTTGCACTAAGAACACGTTGGCTGCGGCCTGGAGTTACAAAGCAGAAATGATATAACTGTATTCATTACAAACAATGTTCTGCATTAGAGAAGGTCAGGGAAACTACAAATACTGTAGGTCATGGTTGTCATGTTTTGTATTCAAAAGACAGATATATACAACATTAAAGCTGCAATATGTAACTTTTTGGGTGACCCGACCAAATTTACATAGAAATGTGAGTTATAGATCTGTAAATCTCATTGAAAGCAAGTCTAAGAAGTGATATATCTATTCCATGTGCACTATGTATATGCTTCCCATGCTCACGTTTAGTTTTTGCATCTTTTACTTTCAGATTTATACACCAGCTTCAAACAGCTGAAAATACAATATTTTTGGTGATGAAAAATATATTTTACAGCGGTTTAGATGGTACATGAGAGTTATTTAAGATATTCTTCAAAGAGGTAGGGTTTCAGAAGTTTTCGGAAGAGGGGCAGGGAACGTTGTCCTAATTTTAGTGGGAAGCTTGTTCCATCATTGGGGTGTCAGGACAGAGAAGAGCTTTGACTGGGCTGCGGGAGCTGCCCTCAGAAGTGGGAGGGCTGAGAGCCCAAGGGTGGCTGAACGGAGTGCTTGGGTTGGGACGTAGGGTTTGAGCCTGGAGGAAAGGAGGGGCAGTTCCCCTTGCTGCTCTGTAGGCAAACATCAGGGTCTTGATGGTGATACGAGCTTCGACTGGAAGCCAGTGGACTGTGCGGAAGAGCAGGGTGACATGGGAGAAGAGCAGGGTGACATGGTTGAACACCAGACATAAACAACACATTTGGTATGTTATCCCACAGCACTGTGTTGTGTGCAATAAATTCCCCTTGTACCTGCAGTGTTTATTTAAGAAAGCAGCTGATGGATCAGCAACCTCAGCTTTGGCTGCTTTGAGTTACCATGAACTGTATTTGCATTTTGGGGGGATATTGCCCTATCCTCTGTCTGTTATTTATGAATTAACATGTATTTAAATATTTATGTTTGGACAAACAAATTATCCTTTTTGTTTAACATCTTCCTTAATCCATTTGAGCAGACATAATTCATGTAGCCTAATAATGTTGAGATGAGTACCAAGGCTATGCAAATTGCAGTACCAAATCTTCTACCCATAGCTTGCAACTTAGTTGGTGCATTATTGATAGAATAAGGTCAGTGCAATAGAAAATATTATTATTTACAGCCTACATAGAGGCTTGTTTGTCCTGGTGATGCTACTTGGTGCCTGACTAGTGTTGATGGTGATGTGTGGATTGATCTTAAATAAACACTGCAGGCAACAGGGGCATTTCTGACATACAACACAGGCCTGCAGGATAACATACCAAATGTTTTGTTTATGTCTGTATCAATTTAAATAGACACACATAGAGCAATATCTGTCCAGTCATCTGCCCAAAGTGGTAATGAGGTGTATCTGAGGCTATAAGGGCATCCGGTAACTCCATGTGCCACGCTGCCTTCACTGAACAGCAGCCCTGTATCAGTCTGGGTTATGTACATAGCCAGAGCACTAAGAGGAAATTGGCAGTATAATGTGGGGTAACATAATCTTACTACTAAATATGTATTTTGAACAAAGTATATTGAATGAAATGGCTTTTCAATTAAATGGAATCTGTAATCTTAAAGTTTTGTTCAGGGTAGGGAGAGAATAGGAGTGTGAGAATTAGAAATTCAAGTAATCTAATCCTGAAACAAACGTTCAGTAAAGAAAATGGCTCTCACCTGGACCTTGATATGGATCAATGTTGTTTCGTTTACCTTGGAAACTCCCTGATGTGGTTTTCAGGAGAGCCCAAACTTTAGCTATGATTTTGAGTTAAATTTTGTCTTGATTGTGCCCCTACCAAACTCTACTTTCGTTGATCAGTCATTGAAAAAACATAGAAAATTAATTTCAACATCTTCTAAAGTCATCAGTAGCTAACCACATAGGCCAACTACTGAATATATGATGAAATACAGTATTATTGAACCCTTAGTGAACTCAGTACACTGTATCAACAAGAACCTGTGTACCTGTATTAGAAGAGAACATCCTCCTAAATGCATGTGTTTTCTAGGTATGCAGGTGACGCGCGCCCATGGGGTCTGATAAGAACACGTGATGGACACACACACAGCATGATGTCGGTTGCTGTCTTAGTTGGTGTCTCGCTGATGACTCTTATCTTAACTATGATCAAGGCCTTGGAGCGTTTCTTTTGCTATTTTAACATCTACTGGAGTTTTTGACAGTTGATAATCAGAGGGAATTTATGGACAAACTCATTGTATTGGTGCTGTAAGCATAAAAAACTGCTAGGTAAAACATAAATTGATGTTGTACTGTAATCAACATGAAATGCAATGATAAGAATGCTATAATGATTGTCAATTGTGCTGTAGTAGCAACAATAAGAGTGGTATACATTTTTTATTTTGCTTATTGCATTTCAGATTAGGTTTGAGGTGTCTCTTTACAATGGTATCTTCAGTGTTCGACTATGGTAGCCTGGTCCCATCTCTGTTTGTGCTCTTGCCAATGCCAACTTCACTGCTGTCATTATCAAGCCAACATTGGCATTGGCATGATAGCACAACCTGACTGGCACTGAGGCTTCAACTACGGGATATAACCTCAACAAAATATGTTGGATGAGTAGGCCTAATTTATTTTGTTTACAGACAACTGAATTGTACGAGGACAAAAGTGCCTTGCATATCTAATAGTTTGTCTAATAAGGAGTTCTCTGATGGTTCGGAATAATACAACAATTCAAAAAGAAATGTATGTCTGGGTCTCACCTCCTCATCGTTATGAGCCCGAACAGCCTTCAAAGAATGAACCATTAGATTAACCATTAGAGACAGACTAAACCAGGGCAATGCCTTACAGACAGTTCAGGTTTTTTCAGTGATTGTTTTAATTAAAAGTTTGAGTGAACGTCAGACATAGCCACGAGCCTCTAGTACCTCCAGAAGACCAACCATTCAGCTGGGCCAAGGTGAGTTACACAAACGTTTCACAAACAAAACAAATCAGTGAAAGAATGCGACCGAGGGATATTATGGAGTCACTTGGATCCTTATCTTCAAAGCTACATTCCTACAAGGCTCTCTATTACATGGTGTGGTGTCCTCAACTGTCATTGCGGCATGGATACATTCCACCAGTGATGTACCATAAGGTCTCATGGAGAGCTGCCAATCAATAGGCAGGTGAGTCACAGAACATCGCACCACAGATACTTCAGGCAATTTCTGAGTTTTGCTTTCTTAGCCCTCTCTGCCCAAAACAGTGAATGTGGTTTGCCTGCCAATGCTGCAATACAATAACACTATTAACTATCTCTGACACCACTGACGGGTGTAAAACCACATGAGGTCTGAAGATATGAGAAAATGTACAGTGTAAAGCAACAGGGACCTCTCTCCTTAAACTTAGCCAGTCTATTTTTGCTCTCTTACCAAATACTTATTGAATTATCATGTCTTTCATTGTTTTCCGTGACAAGGAGTTGGAATGATAGCACCGATCTGGGACCAGGCTATAGCTGTGAAGGAGAGAGACAGTGAATATGAATGACACAACATCGGAGATGTGAAGGGAAGGGAAAGGGGATACCTAGTCAGTTGTTTTAACTGAATGCATTCAACTGAAATGTGTCTTCTGCATTTAACCCTCTGAATCAGAGAGGTGCGGAGGGCTGCCTTAAACCACGTCATCGGCATCCGGGAAGCAGTTGTTGTTGGAGGTTAACTGCCTTGCTCAAGGGTAGAATGGCAGATTTTTTCCACCTTGCTGGCTTAAAGGAAAATATACTATGCGTTTGGCATCATAATGATGTGGCAAGTGACACCTTGCTTCTTGAATGTCCAATCTTGAAAACTTGAC
Organism: Oncorhynchus masou masou; assembly: GCF_036934945.1. Classification (NCBI taxonomy): domain Eukaryota; kingdom Metazoa; phylum Chordata; class Actinopteri; order Salmoniformes; family Salmonidae; genus Oncorhynchus; species Oncorhynchus masou. Next base: position 31,554,281 of record NC_088213.1, read on the forward strand.
TGCTAACATGCAAAACATTTCGGGACTGTATCAACAGTATAACTCAAATCAAATCAAATTTTATTTGTCACACACACATGGTTAGCAGATGTTAATGCGAGTGTAGCGAAATGCTTGTGCTTCTGGTTCTGACAATGCAGTAATAACCAACAAGTAATCTAACTAACAATTCCAAAACTAATTTCTTATACACAGTGTAAGGGGAAAAGAATATGTACATAAAGATATATGAATGAGTGATGGTACAGAGCAGCATAGGCAGATACAGTAGATGGTATTGAGTACAGTATATACAGTGTCTTGCGAAAGTATTCGGCCCCCTTGAACTTTGCGACCTTTTGCAACATTTCAGGCTTCAAACAGAAAGATATAAAACTGTATTTTTTTGTGAAGAATCAACAAGTGGGACACAATCATGAAGTGGAACGACATTTATTGGATATTTCAAACTTTTTTAACAAATCAAAAACTGAAAAATTGGGCGTGCAAAATTATTCAGCCCCTTTACTTTCAGTGCAGCAAACTCTCTCCAGAAGTTCAGTGAGGATCTCTGAATGATCCAATGTTGACCCAAATGACTAATGATGATAAATACAATCCACCTGTGTGTAATCAAGTCGGCCTTGAGATAGAACCTGTTTTTCAGTCTCTCGGTCCCAGCTTTGATGCACTTGTACTGACCTCACCTTCTGGATGAAAGCGGGGTGAATAGGCAGTGGCTCGGGTGGGTGTTGTCCTTGATGATCTTTATGGCCTTCCTGTAACATCTGGTGGTGTAGGTGTCCTGGAGGGCAGGTAGTTTGCCCCCGGTGATGCGTTGTGCAGACCTCACTACCCTCTGGAGAGCCTTACGGTTGTGGGCGGAGCAGTTGCCGTACCAGGCAGTGATACAGCCCGCCAGGATGCTCTCGATTGTGCATCTGTAGAAGTTTGTGAGTGCTTTTGGTGACAACCCGAATTTCTTCAGCCTCCTGAGGTTGAAGAGGCGCTGCTGCGCCTTCTTCACGATGCGAGTGTGAGTGGACCAATTCAGTTTGGCTGCGATGTGGCTGCCGAGGAACTTAAAACTTACTACCCTCTCCACTACTGTTCCATCGATGTGGATAGGGGGGTGTTCCCTCTGCTGTTTCCTGAAGTCCACAAACCTCTCCTTAGTTTTGTTGACGTTGAGTGTGAGGTTATTTTCCTGACACCACACTCCGAGGGCCCTCACCTCCTCCCTGTAGGCCGTCTCGTCGTTGTTGGTAATCAAGCCTACCACTGTTGTGTCGTCCGCAAACTTGATGATTGAGTTGGAGGCGTGCGTGGCCGCGCAGTCGTGGGTGAACAAGGAGTACATGAGAGGGCTCAGAACGCACCCTCGTGGGGCCACAGTGTTGAGGATCAGCGGGGTGGAGATGTTGTTGCCTACCCTCACCACCTGGGGGCGGCCCGTCAGGAAGTCCAGTACCCAGTTGCACAGGGCGGGGTCGAGACCCAGGGTCTCGAGCTTGATGACGAGCTTGGAGGGTACTATGGTGTTAAATGCCGAGCTGTAGTCGATGAACAGCATTCTCACATAGGTATTCCTCTTGTCCAGATGGGTTAGGGCAGTGTGCAGTGTGGTTGAGATTGCATCGCCTGTGGACCTATTTGGGCGGTAAGCAAATTGGAGTGGGTCTAGGGTGTCAGGTAGGGTGGAGGTGATATGGTCCTTGACTAGTCTCTCAAAGCACTTCATGATGACGGAAGTGAGTGCTACGGGGCGGTAGTCATTTAGCTCAGTTACCTTAGCTTTCTTGGGAACAGGAACAATGGTGGCCCTCTTGAAGCATGTGGGAACAGCAGACTGGTATAGGGATTGATTGAATATGTCCGTAAACACACCAGCCAGCTGGTCTGTGCATGCTCTGAGGGCGCGGCTGGGGATGCCGTCTGGGCCTGCAGCCTTGCGAGGGTTAACACGTTTAAATGTTTTACTCACCTCGGCTGCAGTGTATAGTTTTGGAGTGGGTTTTTCCTTTAAGTCGGGGATTTAAAGCATAAGAAGATGTATAATCCACCCATTCTGCATTATAGCATTGCTATACCATAGTAATAGAAACCAAGCAAAACATAACAGGAACATCAGTAAAAGTTCCATTAAGGCCCAAGCCCAGTGATTGTTTACCTTTGTCTCCAAAAGCTCCTCATCACTCATGCCATCTCTACTGTGAAAACAAATCAAATGTGATTTATGTGATACATGGTGATGCAGCAGTCTGAGTGACATACTGGCTCGGAGTGAAGCCTCCCTTGGCTCACATAACAGAGAATACATCCTTTGCCAGGTGATTAATAACTGGATGTCACTAATAACCCATACAGCTGGGAGGTTTACCAAGAATTATCAGAGTCTCTCACATTTCCAGTTTGCTCCTTTGTTCGTGCACCTTGGTTGATGCTTAGAGACATATAGTATGCATATAGTATGCATTCATGAGATAGGTGATAGCATAGAGGAATGAGAGACAGACAGCTATCTCTGCGTGACACTGACCCACACTCACTCATAGTAGGGCCTGACACTCTTGATAGCCTGCTGACAGAGAGCACTGATCTACACCAGAGATACACTTCATCATACCTCACTGACGTGAAATACTTCGCAATGGCTAGTCATGTGATAACTCACTTTTAAGATGTCACAGACTGACGCAAAACCCCTGTCGGAGTCATAAGGTTTCCTGCATCGTGATATGTGGACCAAAAAAACTCAGGTAACGCTGAGGGATGGAGAGATAGGCTTCTGAGAAGTTTGGAGATTATTGGAGTTTTTGCACATAGAAGAAGCACGCTTTTATGAATTGGAATGTTTATGCAGTAGTGTTTTGGTTTATTTTGTTGACCCCTACCCTGGTCATCCTGTGACATTCAGGCCCTGAAGACATTGTGGTTCAAAGCTCAGCCAGTAGGGTATTAAAGTGGACAGGCTCATAGAGAACAGAAGCCAACCAAAACTAGCTATAAATCAGGCCCCGAGTCTTCACAGCTAATGTTTAAAAATCGACTATTCCCAACACTTTACTGTATTAGCTGCTTTTGAAATTGCTGTACTAGCTTTGAAAAATCTTTATTAGCAATGCAATGTGATCTGTTCTATATGTACTAGCTCCCTAACTGCACTACAAACTGCACTAGCTTTGAAATGGTATTTGCTCAAAGAACATGCAGTGGTATTAAGCAGGGTATTCCAAACTCGGTCCTGGGGAACCCACTAGGTGCACATTTGAATTTTTGCCCTAGCACTACACAGCTGATTGAAATTATCTAAGCTTGATGATGAATTGGCTGTTTGTATCAGTTTTTTAGTGCTTGAGCAAAACTCACAACGTGTGCCCAAGGGGGGCCCAGGACCAAGTTTGGGATACCCTGGTCTAATGTACTTAAGTAAAAAATACTTTAAAGTACTACTTAAGTTGTTTTTTTGGGGGTATCTGCACATTACTATTTATATTTTTAACAACTTTTACTTTTACTTCACTTCCTAAAGTTCCTAAAGAGAATAATGTACTTTTTACTGCATATATTTTCCCTGACATCCAAAAGTACTTGAATGCTTAGCAGGACAGGAAAACGGTCCGATTCACACACTTATCAAGACAACATTTCTGGTATTCCCTACTGCATATGATCTGACTGACTCACTGAACACAAATGCTTTGTTTGTAAATTATGTCTGGGTGTTAGAGTGTGCCCCTGGCTATCCAAGAAAATGGTGCCATCTGGTTTACTTAATGTAAGGAATTTGAAATGATTTATACATTTATTTTTGATACTTAAGTAGATTTTAAACCAAATACCTACTCAATAAGTTTTGTACTGGGTGACTTTCACTTTTACTATTTTCTATTCTCTTAATTTTCGATTAAGATATCTTTACTTTTACTCAAGTATGACAATTGCATACTTTTTCCACCACTGTGATCATGGCAGGACTAGTTGATTCACGTTGCTTAACCCACCCTGTGAATGGAAAGAGGGAGGAAAGCATTCCTGTATTATTGATGTAAGATTAAGAATTTCTCCTGACCTATGTAAAGCTGGTATATATGAGATGTGCGGTGCGAGCTTATGTACAAAAGCTTAAATGTCATAAATGTTTAAAAAAATTGGCCACACGTCAAGCGTTTACAAATGGAATATTATTGTTGAAGAGTCTGAGGATGCAAGGTATTCCAATTGTGATGGGAATCAGGTTCCGGAGTTTCCTGAGTGCCATGTTAGGGTGAAGGAGGTCAAAGTAGGAAGGATCAGGGCTGTCGAGACGGTCTCCTATGCAGAGACAGTGAAAATGGTCTAATCAGCTAGTTGAGATGATGAAGCTATGGCAGTGGATGCCCAACAGTCTGTGGATGTCAGTCAGTTGAGAGATCCTGAAAGATTAATTGCTGAAGAAGGTTCATTTTGTTGTGTTTATTGCGCAGGTGATTCATTGTACAGGACAAGCTAACAAAATCATTATGAAAGTGGCCAAAAGGTTCTTGGATATCCAGGATTTCAAGGCTGAAAACATTGCAGGGAATACTGTCGGAAGATGCTTTCCTCTCAAGCCCCCAGAGCCTGTAGCGATCTGAGTACATTTATGAAGGGAAGGAGTACATATACTTGTGTTTAGCTAGTTTTTTTATAATACAACCTAGTTAGTTCATAGCTCATACAAGTTTATTGTGTATTGTCTAGATACTGCTGGTTATGTAAGGTTATCATTTGATAATGCTAGCGAGGCAGGTTAGCTAGCTATAGGCTAGTTAACGTTAGCTAGTTATGGCCTACAAGTCGAGTTTGAAAGTTAGTTTGTAGCTCATACAAGTGTGTTCTGTATTGTCTAGGGCAAAACTAAATAATGGATGCAGCGATGGTGGTAGCTAACACATGTCTCAGTAATACAGTGAACTAGGACTGGAGCAACAAACCATAGCGGCATTACCGGCCTGAATCTAATACAATCTGGTGCTACAGGCATTCTGTACAAAAGTTAACTTCCTGGTCTTAATTTAAGGTTAGGGTTATGCATAAGGTTAGCAGTGTGGTTAGGGTTAGGTTTAAAATCACATTCAAAGAAGTGTAATTGTAGAAATAGGCGGCGTTTATAACTTTGTGCCTGTGGTAACTAGTGACGACCTAGATTTAGCTTGACCCAAGTTACTGCCCTGGTGACACAGGCGGCTTCATCAACAATGGTAATGTGCGTTATGTGAAAATGTGTCTAAAAAGATATTCGGTTTGATAAACTAGTTGGTTAATTACCCAGCCAAGCAGATACAAGGAGAAGTAATTTTGGTTGTGAAGTGCAAAAAAAGCTTTGACCTTTCTTTATAACAAAATGCAATTTACCACTTGTGCATCTATTGAATAACCCTGTCACGGGCCCTCCCAATCAACAACACCTCATAAGATGAGGAAGTACATTGTTTAAGAGGATTGCCTGTTGCAGCAATGTCCAGTTTAAAGCCGAACATGTAACATAGAGAAGACCAGCAGGGGGACCTTCAGCATCATGAAGACATGCCCTAGCTGTGCGCATTCCAATAAATGGAACAGGAATGACACTTGAAACAGGTTGGTGACATTTGACCTGGTCAAAGGTCAAAACAGTTTAGAGTTTTTCCCCAATTCCCCTTCATAACTTAACCTGGTGGAACCAGCCTGCTCACTGTGTTTACCATTGTATTTCACTTCACAAACCATTAAATCTGAAGTGAAATAGAAAGGTGAATACAGCAGTCAGGTTGGTTCCACCATGCTAATCATAACCACCATTGATAATGTAATCAGTGCTTTGTGTGTGTGTGTTTGTGTATGGCCGACCAGTATCTTTGATGAGGGGCCAGGAGCTGATCTACGCTGCCATGCCCATCAATGGGGTGCTGACAAAAAACCTTACCTCCAGCCTCACCTCTTGCCTGCTCAACAATGTTTGTTGATGAGGAGACCATAATTAGATAGGTTGAGTTTGACCTGTTCAAACTTTAACATAGTATACACTCCGTGGCCAGTATACCTTGTTCATAAGAATGGATTGCTCCTACAGACAGTGAGTCACGGGGCCGTGGCTTGCTATATAAAGCAGGCCGACAGGCATCGAGGCATTCAGTTACTGTTCGATTGAATGTTAGAATGGGCAAAACGAGTGACCTAAGGGACTTCGAGCATGGTGTGATAGTCAGTGCCAGGAGTGCCAGATCCAGTATCTCAGAAACGTCCTCCCTCCTGGGCTTTACACATACAACAGTGCCTAGGGTTTACTGAGAATGGTGTGACAAACAAAAAACATCCAGTCAGCGGCAGTCCTGTGGGCGGCCGAAGGAGATTGGCAATTAAGGTCAAAGGAGAACGGCAAGAATCGTGCAATCTAACAGGCGGGCCACAAATGGACAAATAATTGCACAGTACAACAGTGGTGTGCAGAATGGCATCTTGGAACACTCAACTAGTCGATCCTTGTCACTAGTGGGCTGTTGCAGCAGACGACCACTCAGGGTTCCACTCCTATCAGCTAAAGACAAGAAGAAGCGGCTCCAGTGGGCCGTCACCAACACTGGAACATGACAGCGTGTTCAGTTTACTTGCGTGTCCTGCACAGTCCCCAGACCTCAACCCAATAGAGCATCTTTGGAAAGATATAGAACTGGCTGTTCGCAGCATGAACGTACGCCCGTCCAATCTGCAGAAACTGTGTGATGCCATAGCATTAGTATGGACTAACATCCCTGTGGAACGTTTCCAACAGCTTGTAGAATGCTCTGAAGAATTCAGGTTGTTCTGGAGGCAATGGGGTTCCGACACAGTACTACATAGATGGGTGTAATTAATAAACTGGTCAGTGAGTGTGTTTGTCAGATATCAAGAGGCTCTATGGAGCAAGCACTTGGAGACTTGCAAGATGATGTGATAGAGTCCTGACCGACAGACAGGCTTGATACTGATGTCACTGAATGGACAGAGACCTGGCACTCAGCATTAACATTTTACTAGACAACTTTAACTTGTATTGTCGTTTTGTATTATTTAATTGAATGGTATGAGTCATTATGGGGAGGGAGAACCCGTATGTATTCTGCATCAGGATCAGGAAATTCCTGTTGTGTACGGGACACCACACAGGAAGTTATGACCGCTCTGACATGTTTGCCAAGGTAGCCCTATTACCACCAGACAAAATCCCTGAGAAAGACATTGCACATTGCTATATTAGCAGAACACTGCTTATATGGTATTATGTAAACAGTTGTTTGTTGTACGTGGACCTGTTACTAAATTTGAACGTTATCAAAACACTTAGTGTAGAATATCTACATAAATTCAGCAATTGCATTCATCTCATATTACTCTGTAGGCTATTGACCTATTCAACACTTCCTCCGGCATCTCCTCATACATCTATCTGCCTGTAGTTATTGAACTCAGCCTGCAAGCAGTTTGTTTGTTGTGATTGAGTGGGGTAACCAGCTGCAGGCAAGGTTTTGACAGATGGGTGTGGCAAGGACACACACAAGAAACACCCACATCAAAACACACCCCCAAGCCAACTCACATTTGGCTTCTGTTATGGCCTCCAGCATTTCTTGAGGAGCAAGCCAAAAAACAAGGCCAATTCAGTGAGTGTAGTTCCCCTTTAACTACAACAATGAATATAATTAAACACAAAGATAATTTCAGTCAAAGATGTTGCAACTGCAGCTTCCTATTTCATGTGTATAAAAGTAGGGCCAAATTCACTCTTTGTTTTAAGTGAGATGTGAGAAATTGGTGTCTTGATTCCTGGAACAGAGTGCATTTGGTCCTACATTCAAAATCAGTCCCATTCCTTATCTCACTTATATCAAATAGTGAATGTGGCCTTACTTTTGTACACATAAATACTGTATGTAGCTGCAGTTGCAACGTATTTGACTCAAAGTAACTTTGTGTTTCTGCATATTATTATTTTTTTTATGTGTTGATTTCTGGAACAGAGTGAATTTGGTCCTACTTCTCAAACCAGTCTCATTCCTTATATCTCATTTAGAACAACTGCAGCTACATACAGTATTTATGTGTACAAAAGTAAGGCCACATTCACTATTTTATATTAGTGAGATAAGGAATGGGACTGATTTTGAATGAAGGACCAAATGCACTCTGTTCCAGGAATCAAGACACCAATTTCTCACATCTCACTTAAAACAAAGAGTGAATTTGGCCCTACTTTTAATACACATGAAATAGGAAGCTGCAGTTGCAACATCTTTGAGTCAAACTAACTTTGCATTTATGCATGTTCATTTTGTAGTTAATATTCAACTACTAAAGACCTAGAGACACACCACTTAGTGTTGAATGCTGCAATATCAATAATTATCAATACAACTTTACTATAAGTTATATGTTTAGTAGTTAGATATTAACTACAAAAATGAATATGCATAAACACAAAGTTAGTTTGAGTCAAATATGTTGCAACTGCAGCAATCCATTTCATGTCTACAAGATTCGGGCCAAATTAAGACCGTTATTTAATCCAATCATGAGTTGTAGTCATTGTGGCTTTTAAAGTCAACATTCCAAATTCACTCTGTTACAGGAATCGAGGGAAACTCCTGGAACAGAGTGAATTTGGTCCTACTTTTCAAACCAGCCCATTCCTTACATCTCACTTAGAACAAAGGGTGAATTCTGCCCTACTTTTGCATACATTAAATGGGTAGTTGCAACATCTTTGACTCAAACTAACTCAAAGTTTGTGTTTATGCATATACATTTGTGTAGTTAGTAATGACTGTGACTACCTGTGTGTTTGAGGAAAAATGGGTGTTATAACTGGAAAGAGATAAAGGCCGTTACTTTATTTTCACCCACTGGAGTCAATAAGATAAATATTAGATGGGTTCTCTTTGTTTGTTGTTCTCTATAGAGACCGAACACACTCTTTCTTTTTTTAAACCTTTATTTAACTAGGTAAGTCAGTTAAGAAAAATTACTATTTTCAATGACGGCCTAGGTTAACTTCCTTGTTCAGGGGCAGAATGACAGATTTGTACCTTGTAGGCTTGATCTTGCAACCTTGCGGTTACTGGTCCAACGCTCTAACCACTAGGCTACCTGCCGCCCCCTCACCTTAAGACATTCAGCTGATGCAGAAAGTGACTGAACATGCTTAACTGGCGAGGTGCTTTTCACATCAGGCTAGTTGCACAATCACAGAGAATGTGACATTTTTATCACCTGGCTGTCTGCCTGTTATGCTATTTGCAGAAGATGGGGGATGAGTGAATTGCTGCCACTCCCCCAGGACTGTGTAGGTATTGCTCCTGTTAGATCAGCAGACGATAAATGGCTATTAAGCACTGTCATATTACACGTCTGCATTCTTCTACAACAGACAGGATCCAAATCACTTGGGCTACTCTCCTGTACGTTCATCTGTCTTTTCCCAGGATCGGTTGGTGGATGGGCTAACCACTGCTTACCAAGACTATAAACCTCTATTTTCTTTCTGTTATCTTCATGCTTTTGATCTTATACACATGTACAATAAAAATACAATACAAATGGCCAATGTTAGGCACAATTTCCACAGATTTGGTTACTGATAAGGTACATTCTCACTCTTGCTTAGACAGGTAGAATAATGTGACATATTTGTCAATGACGTTCCCCAATAATTGGCCTCATTCTAAGTAATGAATAGTAGCAGTGGTTGTGTGATTCCACAGAAGGGGTTAGCATGTCCTCAAAGTTTCTCTGGTGTCACTCCTGTATAATAGGTGGTTGCTCATGAGAAAGTGACACACAAGTCAGTTAACTTGATGGTCATGCGATTTGCTGACCTTTCGGAATCAAGAGCTTTAGTGATGAGTCACGAGTGTCAACGTTGTCTTTTAGCTCCTTTTTAGAACTCTGTTTTGCTAGTCTGGTCTCAGATCTGTATGTGCTTTCGCCAACCATTCTGACTATCATTGCGTGTGAAGTTGGCTAATGCACAAACAGATCTAGGAACAGGCTACTGTTTCCCCTCTTGTCATTTAGAATTGTTGTGAAAGGTCTTAATGACATAAGGTCTTGACATGAAAGATCTGAATAAAAACACATTGTGCCTGTAGACAAAGGCCAGTCTAAGAATCTGGAATTAAATGATGGGCACAATCACTAGAAATAAAGTTCTGAGAATGTGAGTGCCAATATCAATGTTTAGACAAGGTCCCGTGGCGAGGGTGTGTCACATACAATACTGTACAGTAATTATCTACATGTGAACTGTCTCATCACAAGCCTCACTGTAAGTGGATCACTCTTTCATACACAGCGCTGCTCTCTAGTGGCCACCTTTAAAAAGCAGTAGAACACACTGGCATCATCATGATCAGAGGATTTGAATTCATAAAAATACACGGACCAAAAATATAAACGCAACATGCAACAATTTCAAAGATTTACTGAGTTACAGATCATATAAATAAATCAATTAGGCCCGAATCTATTAATTTTGCCTGACTGGGAATACAAATATCCATCTGTTGGTCACAGATACCTTAAAAAAAGGTAGGGGAATGTGTCAGCATCTGGTGTGAACATCATTTGCCTCATGCAGCGTGACACATCTCCTTCGTATAGAGTTGGTCAGGTTGTCGATTGTGGCCTGTGAAATGTTGCCCCACTCTTCTTTAATGGCTGTGCGAAGTTTCTTGATTTTGACGGGAACTTGGAACATGCTGTTGAACACATCGCTCCAGAGCAACCCAAACAGGCTCAATGGGTGACATATCTGGTGAGTATGCAGGCCAGGGAAGAACTGGGACATTTTCAGCTTCCAGGAATTGTGTACAGATTCTTGTGACATGGGGCCATGCATTATCATGCTGAAACATGAGGTGATGGATGAATGGCATGACAATGGGCCTCAGGGTCTTGTCACGGTATCTCTGTGCATTCAAATTGCCATCTATAAAATTCTATTGTGTTCATTGTCCATAGCTTATGCCTGCCCATACCATAACCTCACTGCCACCATGGGGCAGTGTTCAGAACGTTGACATCAGCAAATCGCTCGCCCACATGACACCATACTCGCGGTCTGCCGACTGCCCGGTACAGTTGAAACTGGGATTCATCCGTGAAGAGCACACTTCTCCAGGGTGCCAGTGGCTGTTGAAGCTGAGCATTTGCCCACTGAAGTCAGTTACAACGTGAAGCTGCAGTAGGTCAAGGCCCTGGTGAGGATGACGAGAATGCAGATGAGCTTCCCTGAGATAGAATATCTGCACAAACTGTCAAAAACTTAGGTTGTGCAAACCCACAGTTTCATCAGCTGTCTGGATGGCTGGTCTCATATGATCCCGCAAGTGAAGAAGCCAGATTGGGAGGTCCTGGGCTGGCGCGGTTACACGTGGTCTGCAGTTGTGAGGCTGGTTGGATCTCCTGCCAAATTCTCTAAAACGACATTGGAGACATCTTATGGTAGAGAAATGGCAACAGCTCTGGTGGACATTCATGCAGTCAGCATGCCAATTGCGCACTCCCTCAAAACTTGAGACATCTGTGGCTTTGTGTTGTGTGACAGAACTGCACATTTTAGTGGCCTTTTATTGATCCCAGCACAAGGTGCACCTCTGTAATGTTCATGCTGTTTATTTAGCTTCTTGATATGCCATACCTGTCAGGTGATTTAATTATCTTGGCAAAGGAGAAAGGCTCATTAACAGGGATGTACTTAAATTTCTGCACAAAAAAAATACATTTTGTTTTTGCGTATGGACAAATTCCAGGATCTTTTATTTCAGCTCATGAAAAATGAGACTTTACATGTTGCGTTCAAATTTTTGTTCAGTGTATATTAAAATGACAAGAGAGAAAAATATCCCATCAACTCTAAAGCTGATATAATAGGAACATTCAATTTGTACATTTACAGTAATGTAATACAGTAAACAATAGCAATATTCAACAGATATAGAATATGCTACTTTGTAGAATATGGTACCAATGTTTTCAATACACACATGTCCTGTGTACTTATATTACCTGTGGTCTCACAGCCTGTTGGATCATCACTACTTAAATATGGTCAATTCAAAATCACATAGCAACTGGTTCTCTATAATCAATGAATATGAAATAAAGGCAACATCTGCTCCATATTAAAGTAAAAGAGAATCAAACAAGTCACTTGTGTAAGGACAGTTTGTGGTATAAAGCACTGAGTTCGGTCCTGAGTTTGCTGAAGGACGGCCGGTTCCTGGAGTCATACTGCCAGCAGCGACACATAACAGCATACACATCTGGAGGACAGGAGTTTGGGGCTAGCATCCGGTATCCTAGGAGACGGGACAGGACAGCATGATTGGACATCAGGTTGGCTTCACCTGGGGTTCATCCAGAGGGGTGTAATGTTTTGGACGCCTGTATAGAGCTGACCTAACTCCATATTCTACCCAGAGTCATGTCTGTTCTATACACTTCTATAATGTTGCATCTCTACTCCTAAACTAGCTACACGGACTGTCTGAGTTAACCTTGTATCCTTATAGACCTTTTTACTTTTGCACGGTCTATGCACACTCACAGAGTCCTGCACACTCACAGAGTCCTGCACACTCACTCCAACTGCTCACTCACAGAGTCCTACACACTCACAGAGTCCTGCACACTCACAGAGTCCTGCACACTCACAGAGTCCTACACACTCACAGAGTCCTGCACACTCACAGAGTCCTACACACTCACAGAGTCCTACACACTCACAGAGTCCTACACACTCACAGAGTCCTGCACACTCACAGAGTCCTACACACTCACAGAGTCCTACACACTCACTCCAACTGCTCACTCACGCATAATATGCACATACATTTATACTGACTCGATACACAAGCTGCTGCTACTCTGTTTCTTATATCCTGGTGCCTTGTCACCTTACCCCTATACATATCTACCTCCATCACTCCAGTATCCCTGCACATTGTAAACATGGTATTGGAATTGACCCTGTATATAATATGCTTACGTACTTAGTGTTCCTCATATTTCTCGTGTTTTTTTTGTCCAGTATTACATTGCATTGTTGAGATTTGAGTTTGCAAGAAAGGCATTTCACTGCACTTGTTCATGTGACATTAAACTCGAAACTCCTACAAAGCAAATTCTGACTCGTGTTAGAAATCTCAATGACTCGCTGTACCTTTCTCCACCTCGTCCCGTGTCTGCTGGTTGGTCATGCTAGTGTAGGGGGTGACTCCCCTGGAGAATATCTCCCATAGGAGAACTCCAAAACTCCACACGTCACTCTCCGTGGTGTACCTCCCTGAAACACAGGCAGGGGGCAGCATTGAGACAGCTATTACATTTGATGATGATCCTATTCAACTGTACTACAGCACACTATTCCACAATCACAGCCTGAGAAAAGTAGTGATAGAGTTTTGAAAATGAAGCTTCCTCTAAGCCCCAAAAGGTATGTTCTGACTTTTTTATGACAGAACTCTTCTATGTTTCGCCAGCACTCCAACCCCAGTTCAGCGTGTGTCTGTTAGAGATGACATTTCAGAGAAATACAAAAGCAGTACACTGATCACAGGGTACGGAATGATGTCTGGGTTGACAGGTTGTTGCTGTGTTTAGTGAGTTCTCTAGCCTTGGGATATGCAGATAGAGATTTATGAATAAAGAGAGGAGGGGAGAGAGGGATGGTTGTGAGTGTTGTGGCCGCGGGGCAGAGCCAGGTACCATAGTTGAGTGCTTCGGGGGCCGTCCATTTGACAGGGATCTGTTTGAGGCCCCCCGCGGCAGAGTAGACCCCGTCCTGCTGCTCGCGAGACATCCCAAAGTCACTGATCTTCACCCTGCTCTGTTCTCCCACCAGACAGTTACGGGCAGCCAGGTCCCTGCACACAGAGACAGACAGAGAGAGACCGAGACAGAGAGAGAGACCGAGACAGAGAGAGAGACCGACACAGAGAAAGAGACCGAGACAGAGAGAGAGACCGAGACAGAGAGAGAGCCAGAGAGAGAGAGACAGAGAGAGAGAGAGCCAGAGAGAGAGACAGAGAGAGAGAAAGCCAGAGAGAGAGAAAGCCAGAGAGAGAGAGAGCCAGAGAGAGAGAGAGCGCCAGAGAGAGAGAGCGCGCCAGAGAGAGAGAGCGCCAGAGAGAGAGAGCGCCAGAGAGAGAGAGAGCGCCAGAGAGAGAGAGAGCGCCAGAGAGAGAGAGAGCGCGAGAGAGAGAGCGAGAGCCAGAGAGAGAGAACGCCAGAGAGAGAGCGAGGCAGAGAGAGCGAGGCAGAGAGAGCGTCAGAGAGAGAGCGAGACAGAGAGAGAGAAAGAGAGCGAGAGCCAGTGAGAGAGCCAGAGAGAGAGAGCCAGAGAGAGAGCCAGTGAGAGAGCCAGAGAGAGAGCCAGAGAGAGCCAGAGAGAGAGCCAGTGAGAGAGCCAGTGAGAGAGCCAGTGAGAGAGCCAGTGAGAGGGCCAGTGAGAGGGCCAGTGAGAGGGCCAGTGAGAGAGCCAGAGAGAGAGCCAGAGAGAGAGCCAGAGAGAGAGCCAGTGAGAGAGCCAGTGAGAGGGCCAGTGAGAGGGCCAGTGAGAGAGCCAGTGAGAGAGCCAGAGAGAGAGCCAGAGAGAGAGCCAGAGAGAGAGCGAGACAGAGAGAGAGACAGAGAGAGAGAGAAAGAGAGTGAGAGCCAGAGCGAGTGAAGGAAGCAAATGACAGACGATAAATAAGTGAGAGAAAATCAGCCACTCTTGTCATCTGTGGGCTCCATGATGCAGGGTGTAGTAGTGAGCGGAGGAAGTTTGACATGCAGTGTTAGGAGGAGTGTTAGAGGGTAACGGGGGCTGGAGCATCCAGCCTGGATGTGTTCCTGCTGGGTTAATTATCCAGCACTCCTCTGATGAGCCAGGGCTCTGAGCCCTACGTCCTCTGCTCCTCTACTACCTCCTCAGAGACACAGCAGCTTAACACTCCTAGGGTCATTCCTACGCTATAGGCTCCAGTAACCCCTACACACTGGGTTAACTTCACTGTCCCAAAAACCTCAATCTGTTTCATCATCTAGAATAAGTTGTGCAATCAAAGGAAATGTAATCTTGTCATATTGTATGTCAGCCTTCATACAGCTCCATATCTGGGAAGACTAGATCCATCTCCCTAGCCTCTCACCGGTGGATGCATTTCTTGCTCTCCAGATACTCCATGCCAGATGCCACATTCTCTGCCATTTTCACCAGCATATTTGACTTCAGGTTGTGACCTTCACAGCGCAGGAAGGACAGAAAGTCTCCCCCTGGCAGAACACACACACTTTATTAGTCCATTGTAATGATAGAATGTACTGTAGCTGTGGTTAGAGTGTAAAGGCCCTCGACAGATTGGCTCACCCTGTACCAGCTCCATAATGATATAGATGGGTTGTTTCTGTGTGCAGACACCAATCAGCTTCACTATGTTCGGATGGTCATACTGCTTCAGGATCCTGCACAGCAGAGATAGAGAGAGAGAGACAGCAAGGTCAATGTGAATGAGAGAGACTGAGAACGAGAACGAGAGAGGGAGAGAAACAGACTGACCTGGCCTCCATAAGGAACCTGTTCTTGTGTTCTGGGGCCAGGTTCTCTTTGCAGGCTTTCACAGCTACAGGGGTGTTATCAGAAAGCAGACGGCCACTGTACACCTCTCCAAAGTTACCCTGGACAACAGACACACATCAGGCTTCATTCTGAATCTTGGCCAAAACAAAAACAGAATGCCAACCTGACAATCAGAGCCTCTCATAACTCCAAACAGACATTCCACAGGTGGTTAGCTCACCCGGCCAATGCTCTGCCCCAGGATGACATCATCGTGTTCCAGAAACCACTTGTCCTGGAGGGAGAGAGATAGAGAGGAACCAATCAGAGACACTGGTGCTGCTGTTCCTTCTGAATGGGTAGAGCATTTCGGACAAACTTCTAAAACTGCATTGTGTAAAATAATGTGTGTGTGTGTGTGTAGAATGGAGACCTTGTAGTGTGTGAAAAACACTGGAGCCCTTTTGATGGGCAGCATGGTGGTAGTACAGTATGTATGCAGCTCTAGACTCTAGAGAACATGTGAGTGTAATATGTATAGCACTCTGCAGGAGGGTGGAGAGCAAGTATGAGTATGTGGATCTTGGGAGCTCATTAAAATCTGATGGATCCTAACGCTGAGACAGCTGCTACACACAGAGTGGTGAGCAGAGCAGGGGTGTTCCGAGCCCATTCGCTCCCAACATGCTCAGGAGAGGTGTAATAGAAGCTTGCGCGCATGCAGGCACACACACAGTGTTTTGCACACACTACAAAGTCGCTACTCCACACACACACAACATAGGCCTACATATATACATACAAGAACACCCCCTGACTCACACATCTCCCTCCTCCCACAGACGAAGTTAAACCCACAGGTCCACCCAACACCAGCACACAGGAACGGAGACACAGGCCCAATAACAACACTTTTCTAGGCCCCAGACTTAATTGATGGCCGCATCGTTATTGTCAACCTGTTGGAAGCATTAACCAACAGCCACATGTCCGACAGCACAGAATGAGAGCTGAGGGTTTTTACTGTGGACAGATTTAGAACACCATCTGAGATAAAATTGTACGTAATTCATCTGTAAAAGTAGAACTCCCTGATAAATGAAAGGTACAATAAAAATAAAGGAGTCCATTATGTAATTACAGAACTACTAGAGAAAGATAACTCAACATGTGGGAGTGTAATGTAATCCTTGTTTAGTTAAGTGAAACTAATAACGTTAATATTTAAGAAATACTTAGTCAAATAAAGCATTGGGGAACCTTGAATTAAACACAATAAAACAAAACAATGGACTTTTCAACAAAGGTAAAACAATATCGACAACAGATTACAGTTGACCTGTGTGTGTGTGTGTGTGTGTGTGTGTGTGTGTGTGTGTGTGTGTGTGTGTGTGTGTGTGTGTGTGTGTGTGTGTGTGTGTGTGTGTGTGTGTGTGTGTGTGTGTGTGTGTGTGTGTAGCAGGTGCGTTACCTTTAGGACAGGTCTCTTCAGGACAATGTCGGACCTCTTGGTGACATGTTGGTGTGAGGAGACCAGGTGGTTCATCAGCATGGGAACGGTGTGGAATCCCTCTCCATCCAGGCGGTACATATTCTAAACACACACACTTTATAACCATACAAACTGTACAGACATGATCATATTCTAAACACACACACTTTATAACTATACAAACTGTACAGACATGATCATACAAACTGTACAGACATGATCATATTGTAAATACACACACACTTTATAACCATACAAACTGTACAGACATGATCATATTCTAAACACACACACTTTATAACTATACAAACTGTACAGACATGATCATATTGTATATACACACACTTTATAACCATACAAACTGTACAGACATGATCATATTGTAAATACACACACACACACACTTTATAACTATGCAAACTGTATAGACATGATCATATTCTAAACACACACACTTTATAACTATACAAACATGATCGCACGCACGCACACTCACTCACTCACTCACTCACTCACTCACTCACTCACTCACTCACTCACTCACGTCTGTGCTCTGGATAAGGAAGTGCCTGCAAGAGCCAGCCCAGTGGACAGAGAGGACATACTCCTGTTTGCCCTGACTCTGTCTGACCAGGAAGTCTCCATCACACCTCAGCAGCTCCTGGACTTCCAGCCTGGGGATGACTCCGTGGTACCAGTTCTGCTGCTCCAGGGGGCGCTCTACCTCTGGGACTGGGGACAGGGCAGGGGGCACCTGGAGGGGGTTCACACAGCAAGGTCAATGAGGGGCCAGCTAAGGAGGGACCTGGGCTTGGAGCGCCCACTGTGAGACTCATTCATAAACAATAGATTGATTTCAATGGGAGATTAGTGTGGTTTGAGATGCATGAGTCTCACACATGTATCTCTAGATGAGATTCAGCACAGGGGAACAAACACTACTAAAGTACATCCAGTGGTGTAGTGGAGGGTAAACAAGACAACACAGTTTACACACCTTTTGCGGAATAAATGCATTGAAAGAATAGGAAGGATTACGTTTTTCACCACAACCGGCGATCAGAGTTTACCCACCAACTTTGTTACCACTACATCACAGAAGAATACATAGACAGGGTAACAATACACTGCTAAGTAGACTAGATACAAGGAAGATACAGCTACCAACAGCATTGATCAGGAGATACAAAACACATTGCTCAAAAACAATACAAAGTATATCTAAAGACCACACACATGGATACCTAGTGATTCTTTTTTTTACTACAGACAACATGGCGCCAATTCAAAAAGATCCTACTGTTCAGATGACAAGATAAGGCATACTACAACATTGTAAACAAACATATCTAGAGATAAGATAGATAAAGAGGAAAGACAGATGAGAAACAAGGCGTTTTACTACTGGAGTCCTACTCTGAACAGTTTGGCTTACAGAGAAAACACGGCCAATTGCTGTTTGGCAAGGGAACTGTTTGACTGTCTGACTTGAGTTGTTTGAATAGACAGAGACAGATAAATCAAAGGCAGCAGGTGAGTGAAAACAGAACAGGTCCATCTGTGACAGGGGTGATCACAATGATGCCTCACAGACAATGAATGACCATAGTTGACCGTGTAGGAACATAACAGATTGTGTATGCTGCATCAGTGGTATGACCACAACTCTGTGTAGTATGTATGACCATAGTTGACCGTGTAGGAACATAACAGATTGTGTATGCTGCATCAGTGGTATGACCACAACTCTGTGTAGTATGTATGACCATAGTTGACCGTGTAGGAACATAACAGATTGTGTATGCTGCATCAGTGGTATGACCACAACTCTGTGTAGTATGTATGACCATAGTTGACCGTGTAGGAACATAACAGATGACCATAGTTGACCGTGTAGGAACATAACAGATTGTATGCTGCATCAGTGGTATGCTGCATCAGTGGTTATGACCACAACTCTGTGTATGCTGCATCATTGGTATATGTATGACCATAGTTGAATGTGTAGGAACATAACAGATTGTGTATGCTGCATAGTTGTATGACCATACGTGTAGGAACATAACAGATTGTGTGTAGGAACATAACAGATTGTGTATGCTGCATCAGTGGTATGACCACAACTCTGTGTAGTATGTATGACCATAGTTGACCGTGTAGGAACATAACAGATTGTGTATGCTGCATCAGTGGTATGACCACAACTCTGTGTAGTATGTATGACCATAGTTGACCGTGTAGGAACATAACAGATTGTGTATGCTGCATCAGTGGTATGACCACAACTCTGTGTAGTATGTATGACCACAGCTGACTATTTATGAACACTGTATGTTACATCACTGACCGTGTATTTGGGTTTGAACAGGCCACCAAGGTGGCTTATGATGCTGTCCACACTGAGGTTTCTGAGGCCGTCCTTCTCCTGAAACAACACAGAGCACAACCATCATCAACCTCCCTTTTAGGAATGCTCATCACCACCAGTACCTGTGTTTATAATAACAACATGTAACAGCACTCAGAAACACAACATAATCCACAGATGAGAGAATATCATAATATCACAAAACATTACAAAAATGATGAGTAGAGAATATCAAAGAAGAAAATACTTGTTTGCTTTAGGGCGGATCTGGATAAAACAGCACAATGAGTGAAGGAATGCACTCGAGTCAACACCATGACAGACAGCAAAGTATGCAAAGCACCAAGATCCTCAATCATGCCTCTGTTTCAATAGAGAGGGTTGTGTCTGAACGAGACACGAGTATAGGTTGTCCTCAGTACAGAACAGACTGGTTGAGTCAGTCGGTAGTTCAGATGCCTTCTAGTTAAACTGTAAGGTTACATAAGGGTAATTCTAAGGTTGCAGAATGACGTTGGAATTGTTTAATTTAAAAGTATGCCAAACAAAAACCACTGATTGCAAAGTTAAACAAGTCATACAACTCTATGCACAAGCAGTACTTCTAAACATTTCCACGGAATTTTACAAAAACACATTTACTGGAAGAACAGTGCAGATGTAAAGTTTGTTAAATGGCTGCAATCCCACTACCGGGATCGATATGACAACTACCAGTGAAGATAGAGGGCGCCAAATTCAAACCACAGAAATCTTATAATTACAATTCCTAAAACATACATGTGTCTCATATCATTTTAAAGGTAATCTTGTTGTTAATCCCACCAAAGTGTCCGATTTCAAATAGGCTTTTCAGCGAAAGCACTACAAACGATTATGTTAGGTCTCCAACAAACCACAATAAGCACAGCCATTTTCCAGCGAAATATAGCATTCACAAAAAAGCAGAAATAAAGATAAAATGAATCACTAACCTTGAATTATCTTCATCAGATGACACTCATAGAACTTCATGTTACACAATGTATGCATGTTTTGTTTGATAAAGTTCATATTTATATAAAACATCTGAGTTTACATTTGCTTATTAGATTCACTAGTTCCAAAAACATCAAGTGATTTTGCATAGCCACATTGTTTCAACAGAAATACTCATCATAAATGTAGATGATAATACAAGTTATACACATGGAATTATAGATATACCTCTCCTTAATGCAACCGCTGTGTCAGATTTCAAAAAAAGTTTATGGAAAAAGCAACACATGCAATAATCTGAGACGGCGCTCAGAACAGAAGCCAAATTAGCCGCCATGTTGGAGTCAACAGAAACCAGAAAATACATAATAAATGTTTCCTTACCTTTGATGAACTTCATCAGAATGCAGTCCTAGGAATCCCAGGTCCACAATAAATGCTTGATTTGTTCGAAAATGTCCGTTATTTATGTCCAATTAGCTACTTTGGTTAGCGCGTTTGGTAAACAATTCCAAAGTCACAAAGCGAGTCCACTATAACGTGACGAAATGTCCAAAAGTTCCGTAACAGTCACTAGAAACATGTCACACGATGTACTGAATCAATCTTTAGAATGTTGTTTTCATATATCTTGAATAACGTTCCAAACGGGATTTAGAATGACTTCAGATGACCGGTGGAACGCAGGTCCTTCCCCTGTGAACGCGCATAGTGAATGCATGGTCAACTCATGGCAGTGGTGACTATTTCCTGTGTCATTCGACCCCCCTTTACATTAGAGTCATCAGGCAAAGTTCTATTGACTGTTGACATGTAGTGGAAGGCGTAGAAAGTGAAAACTCATCCATATCTCGCTGTAATTTCAATGAGAGCTTGGTTGAAAATCTGCCACCCCAGAAAGAAAAAAAACAGGAAGTGGAATTTCTCAGGTTTTTGCCTGCTATATGAGTTATGTTATACTCACAGACAAAATTGAAACAATTTTAGAATCTTCAGAGTGTTTTCTATCCAATATTAATAATAATATGCAAATATTAGCAACTATGACTGAGGAGCAGGCCGTTGAATATGGGCACCTCTGTGCATCTTTCATCCAATCTCAATACTCAATACTGCCAATGCAGCCATAAGAAGTTAACAGAATGACTGTAAAATCTCCTTCAGTTTTTTTATGTGACCACATTTTCCAAAAACTCTTAAATATCTACTACAAATTAAGATTCAAAGATGTCTGCAGAAAGATTGGGGTGTCAGCTATATTTTGGATGTTGAACGACAACAAGTGAAGTGGATTACCACCCGGTAACAGAGTGATGGTAACATAATGGCATCATGGGTGCTGAACTCTACTATACAGAAATGCATAATCATGAATGGCATTCTCTTCATGGTGATGTATCCTGAATAGGTACACAAAGGTAGAAATATGTTACATCCTCCGCATGTTTGGGTATTATTCTACATTATTCTAATGAGCACCGCCCCAAAACAAGATGAAATTTGGTTGGTCCGGACCACACCAAAAATGTACCAATCATAGACGTCTATGTTTCACAAGTTTGTACATCACAGATTAGCACAGTAGAGTTCAGTACAGCACAGTAGAGTTCAGTACAGTGAAGTATAGTATAGTACTATACAATAAAGTATACTGTACTCTACTCTATGGTGCTCTTGGGTTGTGCCGTGGCGGAGATCTTTGTGGGCTATACACGGCCTTGTCTCAGGATGGTAAGTTGGTGGTTGAAGATATCCCTCTAGTGGTGTGGGGGCTGTGCTTTGGCAAATTGGGGTTATATCCTTCCTGTTTGGCCCTGTCCGGGGGTGTCATCGGATGGGGCCACAGTGTCTCCTGACCCCTCCTGACTCAGCCTCCAGTATTTATGCTGCAGTAGTTTATGTGTCGGGGGGCTAGGGTCAGTTTGTTATATCTGGAGTAATTCTCCTGTCCTATCCGGTGTCCCGTGTGAATTTAAGTATGCTCTCTCTAATTCTCTCTTTCTTTCTCTCTCTCGGAGGACCTGAGCCCTCGGACCATGCCTCAGGACAACCTGGCATGATGACTCTGGAATTAAAATAGATTATTGGGGGGTTTGTATTATTTGATTTACACAACATGCCTACCACTTTGAAGATGCAACATCTTTTTTATTATTGTGAAACAAAAAAGAAATAAGACAAAAAAATAGAAAACTTGAAGGTGCATAACTATTCACCCCCCTAAAGTCAATACTTTGTAGAGACACCTTTTGCAGCAACTACAGCTGCAAGTCTCTTGGGATATGTCTCTATAGGCTTGGCACATCGAGCCACTGAGATTTTTGCCCATTCTTCAAGGCAAAACTGCTCCAGCTCCTTCAAGTTGGATGGGTTCCTGCTGGTTTCCAGCAATCTTTAAGTCATACCACAGATTCTCAATTGGATTGAGTTCTGGACTTGACTAGGCCATTCCAAGACATTTAAATGTTTTCCTTAAACTACTCAACTGTTGCTCTGTGGAGTGTACGGCTTAAAGAGGTCCTATGGACAGATACTACAATCTCCACTGTGGAGCTTTGCAGCTCCTTCAGGGTTATCTTTGGTCTCTTTGTTGCCTCTCTGATTAATGCCCTCCTTGCCTGGTCCGTGAGTTTTGGTGGGCGGCCCTCTCTTGGCAGGTTTGATGTGGTGACATATTCTTTCCATTTTTTATTAATGGATTTAATGGTGCTCCGTGGGATGTTAAAAGTTTCTGATATTTTTTTATAACCCAACCCTGATCTGTACTTCTCCACAACTCTGTCCCTGACCCGTTTGGAGAGCTCCTTGATCTTCATGGTCCCGCTTGCTTGTTGGTGCCCCTTGCTTAGTGGTGTTGCAGACTCTGGGGCCTTTCAGAACAGGTGTATATATACACTGACATCATGTGACAGATCAGGTGACACACACAGGTGGACTTTATTTAATGAATTACGTGACTTCTGAAGGTAATTAGTTGCACCAGATCTTATTTAGGGGCTTCATAGCAAAGGGGTGAATACATATGCACGCACCACTTTGTTTTTTATTTTTTAGAATTTTTTGAAACAGGTAATTTTTTAAATTTCACTTCACTTCATCGATCTGGATTATTTTCTGCATGTTCATTACATGAAATCCAAATAAAAATAAATTTAAATTACAGGCTGTAATGCAACAAAATAGGAAAAATGCCAAGGGGTTAATGCTTTTGCAAGGTACTGTAATGAATGAGTAGAACCTGAACTCTGAACACACAATGGAAGACTAGAAACGAAAAAGAGCCAATAACGTCATGTTTTACAACATCTTACACAATGAGTGCAATCACAGGTCAGGTTCCCATACGAGACAAGACAATGAAACAGACACAAGGGACAGAGATCATCTCAACCACAGGAAGCATGGTATCTATTTCAGATGAGAGGCGGGGATCAGATATGCAGAGGGTGTGTGTGTGTGTGTCTGAGAGAGAGAGAGAGAGAGGGAGAGAGAGGGAGAGAGAGAGACCTACACTAGAGGTGATGGAGGACAGGGAGATACGGTCCTCTTCCAGCCCCAAGGCAGGAGGGGGTTCACTGGATCCCAGCCATTCCAGCTTCCCCTTCAGCAGCAACCTCTGTGCCTCCAGCCTGGTTCTAGCTCCCAGGGACAGCATCACCTGCTGTCGGCTCTCCTCCAGCGCATGTCTCTTACTGAACTGGTAAACCCTGCAGAGAGAGAGAAGCAGCCTGTCAGCTCATCAATTAAAGCATTGTGATGATACTGTTGGAACAATGTGTTTCCATTACAACATATAGCAACAATTCCATTGACTGTCGCCTCACTGTCAATATATTTACAGCATAACTGACATGCCCAATGGTTTTACACAAGAATGCTGGTTCACTGGCCAATCTCCTACACCTTAGCCATATCACTTCAGCAGGGCACTCACCAACAGTATAGTTTAATTGAGATATTCTATATGGGAGAAGTAGGGTTAAAGATGCCGTAAGTCATGTCAGAAGATAGCAGATGTATTACTCAACAACAGCTGCAAATTCCAATAAAACTACATCAGGTTTGAAGTTCACTTTCCTTACTTTGTCTAACAACACTATCATGAATCTAGTGAGGAGGTTTTGTGGGTCAGAGTGCAGTATTTATTTAGTTCAAAGCACAAATGTTTGTTAGCACGTTTCTCACACTGGCTTTAGCCATGGCGGGAGCAGACCAGACCAGGCACGAGCCTTCTAGGGAGACGTCTTCATAGTGTGACAAATTCCCATGATTTGTGAATCTGTTTGAGCCAAACAGCTAGTGCGATAGCTAAAATAGCTTTGTAAAAATATTTATTTCAGCTAATAGGGAGTATCTAACAAATCAAATACATGATGGCATTCACTAATCATAAACATTTGACAATATAATAGATATGTGGGTATATTTGTGGACAGAATTCTTCCTTACTTAACTTTCAAATATTACACTGCTACATCAACTAACATCACCACTTGGGTAAAATAGTTATTTACTAATCCAGGAAGCACTGTCTGTATCTGTTGATTTCCAAAGTGTTTCATGAAACCCATGACTCTTCAAGGAGAGGCATGTTTCCCTCGGCACCAGTGAACATTAGGCTAGTGTAAGTCAACACAGCTGCTCCATCTATGCACGAAGAGCTTATTAGTAACGTCTAATAACAGCGGACAGGCATCTAAACCAAGACAAATGAGAGGAGAAGCTTGAAAAGTCTCCTCATATCACCATGTTATATTCATAAGGCATAGTGAGTCTGTCCCCCAGAGAGCAGCCAGCTTAGTCAGCCATAGCAGAGAGGAGAGCAGACTAAACTACTCTGATAGGAGACTGCCTGCAGATGAACACCACCGTTGAGAGGAGGTCAACACTGCAAAAATACCTACACACTGCACAGATATGATGCAGATCAAAGCCAAAAATCATTACTCTTTTTTTTTCTAGTCAGTGTTGGTGAAGACAGTGGTTTGGTGCAGCCAGAGCCAACTTTATCCTGGTTCAGACCATCGACATATAATTATATTCTGTTTACCCAAGATAAATTATCATATTATCAGGTATAACAGCTGTAAGTACTATCTAATTACACTACATCTGCCTAAGTGCTTACCAAGTATGCTTGCCCATGTAAAGTTGGACCTTCCTGTACATGTGGATATCACCTCACCTCTGACCCCGTTTGATGCCCTCTTCCTCTGCCTCCAGCTCCAACTCCAGTTGGTTGACTGAGGCCTGTTGGGAAACCACATTACCAGCAAGAGACAGCAGTTCCTCTTCCACTACAGTCAACCTGGTAGAGGGGGAGAGACATGGGGAGAGAAGGGGGACAAAGGGGTGAAATGTGTTGTTGGTGTTGAGAGTGTGTGTGTGAGCGCGTGCAATGTGTGTGTGTGTGTGCGCGCGTGTGTGTGTGTGTGTGTGTGTGTGTGTGTGTGTGTGTGTGTGTGTGTGTGTGTGTGTGTGTGTGTGTGTGTGTGTGTGTGTGTGTTATATATATATAGTACCAGTCAAAATTTTGGACACATCTACTCGTTACAGGTATTTTTTAAAACTATTTTGATAAATAAAATAGCCCCAAAACATCACTGCTCTAGAGGAGATCTGCATGGAGGAATGGGCCAAAAGTGTGTGAAAAGTGTGTGAAAACCTTGTGAAGACTTACAGAAAACGTTTGACCTCTGTCATTGCCAACAAAGGGTATATAACAAAGTATTGAGATAAACTTTTGTTATTGACCAAATACTTATTTTCCATCATAATTTGCAAATAAATTCAATAAAAATCCTACAATGTGTTTTTCTGGATTTTTTTTCTCATTTTGTCTGTCATAGTTGAAGTGTACCTATGAAGAAAATTACAGGCCTCTCATCTTTTTAAGTGGGAGAACTTGCACAATTGGTGGCTGACTAAATACCTTTTTGCGCCACTGTACATAAGTATTCATACCCTTAATCAGTACTCTGTTGAAGCCCCTTTGGCAGCGACGACAGCCTTGAGTCTTCCTTGGTATGACGCTACAAGCTTGGCACACCTGTATTTGGGGAGTTTCTTCCATTCTTCTCTGCAGATCCTCTCAAGCTCTGTCAGGCTGGATGGGGAGAATCGCTGCACAGCTATTTACAGGTCTCTCCAGAGATGTTGGATTGGGTTCAAGTCCGGGCTCTGGCTGGGCCACTCCAGGACATTCAGACTTGTCCCAAAGCCACTGCTGCAATGTCTTGGCTGTGTGCTTAAGGTAGTTGTCCTGTTGGAAGGTGAACCTTCGCCTCAGTCAGAGGTCCTGAGTGGTCTGGAGCAGGTTTCCATCAAGGATCTCTCAGTACTTTGCTCTGTTCATCTTTCCCTCAATCCTAACTAGTCTCCCAGTCCATGCTGCTCGATGCTCCCACCATCATGCTTCAGGCCAAAGAGTTCAATCTTGGTTTCATCAGGCCAGAGAATCTTGTTTCTCATGATCTGAATCTTTAGGTGCCTTTTGGCAAACTCCAAGCGGGCTGTCATGTGCCTTTTACTGAGGAGTGTCTTCCGTCTGGCCATTCTACCATAAAGGCTTGATTGGTGGAGCGCTGCAGAGATAATTCTCCTTCTGGAGGGTTCTCCAATCTCCATGGAGGAACTCCGGAGCTCTGTCAGAGTGACCATCGGGTTCTTGGTCACCTCCCTGACCATGACCCTTATTCCCTGATTGCTCAGTTTGGCTGAGTGGCCAGCTCTGGGTAGAGTCTTGGTGGTTCCAAACTTCTTCCATTTAAGAATGATGGAGGCCACTGTTCTTGGGGACCTTCAAAGTTGCAGAAATGTTTTGGTAGCCTTCCCCAGATCTGTGCCTCGACATAATCCTGTCTCGGGGCTCTATGGACAATTTGTTGGCTTGGTTTTTCTCTGACATGCACTGCCAACTGTGTGATCTTATACTGTATAGACAGGTGTGTGCCTTTCCAAATAATGTCCAATAAATTCAATTGATTCCACAGGTGGAATCCAATCAAGTTGTAGAAACATCTCAAAGATGATCAATGGAAAAAGGGTGCACCTGATCTCAATTTCGAGTCTCATAGCAAAAGTTCTGAATTCTTATTTAAATAACGTATTTCTGTTTTTATAAATGTGCAATTTTTTTTTAAACCTATTTTCACTGTGTCATTATGGGGAATTGTATGTAGATTGATGAGGGGAAAAAATAATGAATACATTTTAGAATAAGGCTGTATCTTAACAAAATGGGGGAGAAGTCAAGGGGTCTGAATACTTTTTGATTGCTCTGTGTCTGTGTGTGCGTATAAACTAACCTGTGCTGGATCCCCTCCACTGTAAGCTCATTTAGTTCCAGCTCTCCAGTCTTTAGTCGATCTGTGTTCTCCAGAAGACCAGAGTCAAACTCAACACACACCGGAACCTCCCCTACAGACCTGAACACACATGGTGAAACTTTCAGCCTCTTGACTGCACTAAGATCAGCATATTTACCTTTTAGTCATTCAGCAGATTCTCTTATCTAGAGCAACTTGCAGTTGAATACCTGTTCTGATGGATGAAACTCTCATACTCTTTGTGTGGCTCTATGGCCTTCAGAGCAGTAGACATCTCCTCGTGGACAGATACCACCTCCTGTTGGAGCATACTGGACATGTCATAGTACTCCTGCAGGATCTCCTTCCTGGGTTACAGGGAAAAAGTCAAAGGTCTGGTAGAGGTCAGGGCAGTATTATTCAACCCTGGTCTGGGGACCCACTGGGTGTGCAGGATTTTTTCTAGCTCAGCACTAACGTACCTGCTTCATCTAATCAAAGGCTTGATGATCCGTTATTAAATAGGTCAGTGTCTTCGGAAAGTATTCAGACCCCTTACATTTCTCCACATTTTGTCAGGTTACAGCCTTATTCTAAAATTGTTTAAATTGTTTCTCCCCTCATCAATCTACACACAATACACCATAATGACAAAGCAACAACTGTTTAGAGCTAATTCATAAAAGAAAAAAAAACTGAAATATCACATTTACATCAGTATTCAGACCCTTTCCTCAGTACTTTGTTGAAGCACCTTTGGCAGCGATTACAGGCTCGAGTCTTCTTGGGTATGACGCTACAAGCTTGGCACACCTGTATTTGGGGGGTTTCTCAGATTCTTCTCAGCAGATCCGCTCAAGCTCTGTCAGGCTGGATGGGGAGTGTCGCTGCACAGCTATTTTCAGGTCTCTCCAGACATGTTCGATTGGGTTCAAGGCCGGGCCACTAAAGGACATTCAGAGACTTGTCCTGAAGCCACTCCTGAGTTGTCTTGGCTGTGTGCTTAGGGTCGTTGTCCTGTTGGAAGGTGAACATTCACCCCAGTTTGTGATCCTGAGCCCTCTAGAGCACATTTTCATCAAGGATCTCTGTGTACTTTGATCCGTTCATCTTTTCCTCAAACCCTGACGAGTGTCCCAGTCCCTGCTGCTGAAAAACATCCCCACAGCATGATGCTGCCACCACGCTTCACCCCCGATTGCTCAGTTTGGACAGGCGGCCAGCTTTAGGAAGAATCTTGGCGGTTCCGAACTTCTTCCAATTATGATGGAGGCAACTGTGTTCTTGGGGACCTTCAATGCTGCATAAATGTTTTGGTAGCCTTCCCCAGATCTGTGCCAACACAATCCTGTCTCAGAGCTCTACGGACAATTCCTTCGACCCCATGGCTTTCCTCTGACATGCACTGTCAACTGTGGGACCTTATATAGACAGGTGTGTGCGCCTTTCCGAATCATGTCCAATCAATTGAATTTACCGCAGGTGGACTCCAATCAAGTTGTAGAAACATCTCAAGGAAGATCAATGGAAACAGGATGCACCTGAGCTCAATTTCGAGTCTCATAGCAAAGGGTCTGAATATTTATCTAAATAAGGTATTTCAGTTTGTTTTAATTGTGCAAAAATTTATTTAAAAAAACAGTTTTCGCTTTGTCATTATGGGGTATTGTGTGTAGATTGCTGAAGAAATTGTTTTATTTAATCCATTTTAGAATAAGGCTGTAACGTAACAAAATGTAGAAAAAGTCAAGGGGTCTGAGTACTTTCTGAAGGCACTGTATGTATAGTACTGGGCTGAAACACACTGTGGGTCTCCAGGGCCAGTATTGATTACATTATGTGGGTTTGAACAACAGCCAAAAACTATTATATCAAACTTCCCATGAGAGTGCTTGAATTCTTATCAAAAGGGAAGTATATTAGGTGAGATACAAAACCATGCAGTGTAACAATAGGATGACCATAGTCACAGTACTTTCCTACCATGGTGGACACACACGCAATATGATCTCATCACTGACAGAGTTGTGCTTTTCCCACACACACACACACACACACACACACACACACACACACACACACACACACACACACACACACACACACACACACACACACACACACACACACACACACACACACACACACACACACACACACACACACACACTTACAGTACGAGTACCATCTCCTGCTGTAGGCTCTGTAGTGCCATGAGCAGGGCAGGTTGGGCCTGGCTGTAGTGGTGCTGATGGTACACCTGGGCTGCTCTGACTGACAGCACATACTCATTATGGAGCTCATGGAGCCTCAGAGTAGCCTTCACATAGCGCTCCCTTGCACGCTCACGCTCTTTATCTAAACAAACATAAGACACAATATATATATATCCGTAGAACACACACAAATGTAGCATAGAATAGAAAAACAATACACATGACAAATAGTCACTACTAATATGATCAACTGTGTTAATTTGGTGAATCATTAGGACACCAGTTGCCTAAACAGAACTATCAGGAGGTAATGATCATCTGTTGTCCAGAATGTAATCCTTTCAGCCAGTCAAAGTGAGAGTGTGTCTGTGCTGTTTGGAGAAATGAGACAGAGCCAGACAGAGTGAGCTTCCCCACCTTTACTGGCCTCCTGGTACTTCCTCTTTGCCTGCGCTGCATCCCTCACCAGCTGTCTATAGCTGGCCTTCAGCCTCTCCAGCTCTGTCTGGGTCACCTGACAAATGGAAAGGGTATATTAGTGTTACCTCATCCAAACAAGGTGCATAAACTGAAGAACAAAAGGGATGAAGACCCTACAGGTCTGTATCCCAACACCTCTCAACTCAGAAGTAGAAGCACACAGGAAGTGGTCGGTGACGTCAGAGAGGCCCTGGTAACAGAAACTGGTTTGACTCCATTTTTTTACCCTTAACATTTCCATAAGCCACCATCTAAGGCAGTGGTCACCAACCTTTTCTGAGTCAAGATCACTTTCTGAGTCAAAAAGTTGAGCATGCATGTTACAAAATGTTTTTAAACATGACTTAAAAAACACAAGCCTACATTAACCAATTAAAAACAGTTCTGTAGCAATGATGTTTGTGCAGTAGGCTTGGATGGCCCAATACATTATCACTGCATATTGGCTATGCTTGAAATGCCCTGCCAATTATGTTCTTCTCAGAAATGTTTGAAATTATATTTAAAAAATGTAGGTATATGATCACACTGGTAATAGATCATTTGATGTAGTACTTGTGAGGCGGTGAGCTGAGTGAACATAATATTATTATATATTTATTACTGGACTAATGGCCTGCATCTGATGGTCAGTCTGAGTAGAGGGAGGGAGCAGTGGTCCCTCCGCTGAGAAAAGAGAACAGTCTTCTAGCTGATAGCAAAACTCAAGTCACACTGCATTATTTCTGCCTCATGTACCAATTCTTGTTGTTCTTCCTATGACCAGAGAAAGTTAAATATTCCTTGATATTAAAAAAAGACACAAGCCGCTAATAATAACAACAATGCAAGCTTATCGAAAATTTGCTACACTCATTCATTGCAGCTGCAGTGCTGTTTGTAGCATGAGTGGAATTAGGAAGAAAGTGTATTTTATGGCTTATAAAAGTGTTGAACAAAGTGTTGACAGTGCTGAATAGCAACTTATACAAGAACTTACTCATGAAAACAGCAGCTCTTTGCTGTACTCATTGAGTCTTCATAGCCATCGTTTTAAAAGTTTTTACATTTCACGGTATCAACCTGTCTGTGAAGACTCTGGTGCACTTGATTTGCTCTCTAGTTCTACCTTCAAATGGTTCAAAATGGAAACACTTTGCCTTCCCGGGACTGGGGCTGCTGAATGAAGTGCACCTACCACCAACAGCACAAAAATAAAAATAGGAACAAGGCTTTATCGTAGTTTTATTTACAGAAATGTTTGGTGATTGATGAGGAATGCCTTGAGATCGACCATTCAATTGTGTTCGACCGGTTGGTGACCACTGACCTAAGGTTAATTATAACTATATATATATATTTTTTAAGGGGGTAGATCAGCTTTAATATTACAGATAGATTCTAGCTTCCATCAATGTAATTGTCTGCATCATTTCCACTTTCATCCTAGATACCTGCCTTTCTAGGGAGTTTTTCCTAGCCACCGTGCTTCTACAACTGCATTGCTTGCCATTTAGGATTTTTGGCTGGGTTTCTGTATAGCACTTTGTGACATATATTTGATTGATTGATTGATTTACGGACACAGTATATTTTACAGTAGTTATCTTGTTTGTTTTAATACCATCCTTCAACTCCACTCAACCCCTCCCATCTATCTCTGAACACCATCCAGTTGATTTCTAGTTGCCATATATTTTTCAACTGTGCTGTGACGTTTCACACAAGTTTACAAAAGGTTAATTATACCTTGCACTACCAAAGTGCAGAGGATGTCTGCATTAGGCCTGTGACTTGTTTGTAGTGCACTGTACAAGGTACTAAGGCAAAACCTGACCCAGGAAACGTACGAACTGCAACCCATAAACCCAGGAATTCATTAAAGATTAACACATAATTTGCTCGCCGTAATATGGTAATGATATAAATCACGGAAAGGGCAAAAACTATTGTCATATTAAAGTCCCTGATGGCTTTTGTTCATCAAAATGCATTTGCTATGCAAGAGCAATTCTCAATTAGACAACAATGGCCAAACTCAGTTACAGCCCATTGGCTTTCATTTCAACTGAGTGCTGTCTGTTAATGAAGTTACAATAACTGTGCAGCTCTGCATCTCAAAGAGGAGCGCCTGCTGCATATTCACACCGGTGAAAAGGAAATGCATTAAATTCACACATTTGTGATTCATTTAACTATTTCAAGCCCAAAGTTTAAAACAGCTTTCTTTGCAAACTATGCCATGATCTTCATATTAAGCACATCATATTTCAGAGATTAGGTGACCGTCTGTTTTGACTGTTTGTTTCAGGTGATAACAGTATTCCTACATAAGGTCTTTCGGCACAATGCGCCTTTATAATAGTCATATTAATAGTCTTACAGTAATAGCCCTTTGTGTTATAGGATCTTTGATTGTTATTTGTACATTTCCTGTTTGACAAGATCAGTGGCAAAAGGCTCTACATAGAGATGTATACTGTCTCTAAAATAGAGTGGTAACCAAAGAAATCATCAGAACTCATAACAAACAAACCAAATACAATATGAGCTACAGTGGCTAGGGAAAGTATTCACCCCCTTGGCATTTTTCCTATTTTGTTGCCTTACAACCTGGAATTAGAATAGATTTTGGGGGGGTTATCATTTGATTTACACAACATACCAATTTGAAGATGCAAAATATGTTTTTATTGTGAAACAAACAAGAAATAACACACAAAAAAACAGATAACTTGGTGTACAGCAATCTTTAAGTCATACTACAGTTTCTCAATTGGATTGAGGTTTGGGATTTGACTAGGCCATTCCAAAACATTTAAATTTCCCTTAAACCACTCGAGTGTTGCTTTAGCAGTATGCTTAGGGTCATTGTCCTGCTGGAAGGTGAACCTCCATCCCAGTCTAAAATTTCTTGGAATACTGAAGCAGGTTTCCCTCAAGAATATTCCTGTATTTAGCACCATCCATCATTCCTTCAATTCTGACCAGTTTCCCAGTCCCTGCGGATGAAAAACATTCTCACAGCATGATGCTGCCACCACCATACTTTACTGTGGGGATGATTGTTCTCGGGGTGATGAGAGGTGTTGGGTTTGAGCCAGACCTAGCGTTATTCTTGATGGCCAAAAAGCTCAATTTTAGTCTCATCTGCCCAGAGTACCTTCTTCCATATGTTTGCGGAGTCTCCCACATGCCCTTTGGTGAACACCAAACCTGTTTGCTTCTTTTTTGTCTTTAAGCAATGGATTTTTTCTGGCCACTCTTCCATAAAGCCCAGCTCTGTGGAGTGTACGGCTTAAAGTTGTACTATGGACAGATACTACAATCTCCACTGTGGAGCTTTGCAGCTCCTTCAGGGTTATCTTTGGTTTCTTTGTTGCCGCTCTGATTAATGCCCTCCTTGCCTGGTCCGTGAGTTTTGGAGGGTGGCCCTCTATTGGCAGGTTTGTTATGGTGCCATATTCTTTCCATTTTTTATTAATGGATTTAATGGTGCTCCGTGGGATGTTCAAAGTTTCAGATATTTTTTATAACCCAACCCTGATCTGTACTTCTTCACAATTTTGTCCCTGACGTGTTTGGAGAGCTCCTTGGTCTTCATGGTGACGCTTGCTGGTGGTGCCCCTTGCTTAGTGGTGGTGCGGACTCTGAGGCCTTTAAGAACAAGTGTATATATACTGAGATCATGTGACACTTAAAAAAAAATTACCAGGCAAGTCAATTAAGAACAAATTATTATTTTCAATTACGGCCTAGGAACAGTGGGTTAATTGGTTGCACCAGCTCTTATTTAGGGACTTCATAGCAAAGGGGGTGAATACATATGCACGCACCACTTTTCAGTTGTAATTTTTTTCACTTCACCAATTTGGACTATTTTGTGTATGTCCATTACCTGAAATCCCCTCCAAAATCTATTTAAATTACAGGTTGTAATGCAACAAAATAGGAAAAACGCCAAGGGTGATGTCACGCCCTGGTCGTAGTATATTGTGTTTGTCTTTATTTATTTGGTCAGGCCGGGGTGTGACGGGTTTATTGTGGTGTGTTTTGTCTTGGGGTGTTGTTAGGTGTTGGGTGTGTGGCTTAGTGGGGGTATCTAGCATAGTCTATGGCTGTCTGGAGTGGTTCTCAATCAGAGGCAGGTGTTTATCGTTGTCTCTGATTGGGAACCATATTTAGGCAGCCATATTCTTTGAGTATTTCGTGGGTGATTGTTCCTGTCTCTGTTGTCACCAGATAGGCTGTATAGGTTTTCACGGTCCGTTTGTTGTTTTTGTATTGTTAGTTATTTCATGTCGAGTTCCTTTTCATTAAAGAACATGAATAACCACCACGCTGTATTTTGGTCCGCGTCTCCTTCGACGGACGAGAACCGTTACAGGTGATGAATACTTTTGCAAGGAAATGTACAAACAAGACTCAGAAATAGCATCCCTCTCAGTAAATTTGTGTGATTTTTTTTTCAACACTGTAGGCTACTGCATATTTCTCCAGCACAAGCATATAGCTGAAAGCCAGCATGTGAAAGTGGAAGCTACTTCCCATTTTGAAAGCAAACTGACAAGGTGTTTGGTGGAGGACTACAAAGTGCCTGGTAATATTTATCAGGGCAAATTGAGTTTTACAGAGTGATATGTTCATCTGTTTGTGTGTATGTGTGTAGTCGTGTGTGTGTGTCTGACCCTGCTGAGCTCCTGGCTGAGCTGGCTCCACTGCTCTGCGTAGGTCTTCCTGAGCTGCTGCTTGTCTCTGATCAGCAGGGTCAGTTTGCTGAGAGGCCCAACCTGCAGGTCCTCAGACTGCCGCCGCATCACACGACTCAAACTCTCAGTCTGAGCCACCAGCACACCCCACGACTGAAAGAGGAAGAGGAAGAGAGAGAGAGAGAGAGAGAAAGAGACCGAATTAATAAAGAGAATACTCTGCGTATCGCCATCTACTGATCAAACGTAATGCTCAATCATCAATACT
Source organism: Oncorhynchus masou masou (assembly GCF_036934945.1). Classification (NCBI taxonomy): domain Eukaryota; kingdom Metazoa; phylum Chordata; class Actinopteri; order Salmoniformes; family Salmonidae; genus Oncorhynchus; species Oncorhynchus masou. Next base: position 31,589,634 of record NC_088213.1, read on the forward strand.
GTTGAAATGTCAAGTCCACTTTGCAGCTGGGGGTGGATGTGGTCTAATGTCTAAACCAGTGAGCTTGCTAAAACCCACTGATATAGTGTAGGGGTCATTCCATTTGATTTCAATCACTGAATGAAAGTTCCCATTCATATTTGCCCATGGTAGAAGTAAGTGGTCAGAAAGGGACTTTTTGGACCGGAATGCCAAAATATTTAGGAGATGTGCTCAAAGTCAACCCATTTTGCCTACCCCACCCTACCATGAGGCACACTGTACATGCCTTAATCACTGGAAAAGATCAACGGTTGAGTTTGACATAATTAAAACATGTAAACAGGGTTGTCAAATATGAACGGTTGGGTTTGATAGTGACAGTTGTTTTAAATTATACTGTCAATCTTCCATAGGAAACTTACTTACTTAAACCCTTTAACGTCAATTACCGACAAACAAGTAAATTACGCTGTTTTTTTGTTTTGGCTTATGTTGTAGCTTAGACCCTATTTTACAGAATCTGAGATGTTTATATTGTGCCCGCTATCGGTTGAGACGCAGTATACTTTTGAATACAGGGTGGATGTCATTTCAATTACAGAAATAGAATTCATAAAATGGACATATCCCAGACCACTGCCATTTAGATGGTACATCATTGAACAAGGCCACTGACCCACCCACTGTGGAATGTCGACTTAAATAGGAATGGCTATTATTTTATCTATATTCAATAGGTTTCCTATGGAAGATTGACAGTATAATTTAAAACAACTGTCACTATCAAACCCAACCGTTCATATTTTCCAGTGATGAAGACATGGATGTCTCATGTTGGGGTGAGGTATGCAAAATGGGTCAACAGTGAGCACTTCTATTTTCTAAATATTTTGGCAATCAGGTCCAAAAAGTTACTTTCTGACCACTTTTATGATGGGCAAATATGTATAAAAAGTTTCATTCAAAACAAAAGATGTCAATCAAATGTAAGGACCCGTAAAGAACCTGGTTGAGCTGGCTGATGTAGTCCAGTCCTCCCCCAGGCTGGGGCCCCTCCAGTTTCTCAACCATGGCCGCCATCTGGTGCAGCTGAACAGAGAACTCCCGGTCGCTCTTGGACCGCTGGCTCATCCACTTCTTCATCACCTCCATCAGACGCAGCTCCGAGTCCTGCAGCCGCATCAGGGCCGCGTGGGCCTGGGGACACCACAGGTCCTCCCCAAACCCCATCAGGTATGCACCCAGAGGAGTGGGAACCCAGTCAAACTGTAGACAGTAGACACTGGAGTGGATTTGAGTGAATGAACCACACACGTGACCTGGCTAATAGGGTGCAGGAATATGAAAAGAAAAACTGAATGAGAATGCATGGGATTTATCCTCTCAGTCTAGACTCTGGACTTTGGGTGTACTGTCTTTACCGGACTGTAGAGTCATTTGAATTAGTTCAACTTAGTGAAGCCAAGGTGTTTAAATAATAATTCCAAGACTACACAACTGGTTATTTATTAAACAAGTTGTATTTGTGTAACTAAGCAAATGTGGCATGTGGAGGGTTTCACTTCTGGGTAATGTATTTCAAAGGGAGAAAACAGTTAGGCAGCACTTCCTCTTGAAATACAGAAGTGCTGAGAAGTGTGACATGGCTCTAAACTGTTTTTTTTGTTTAAGTATAATTTTACTAAGTGAGTTATTAATAATAACTCACTTAGTAAAATTATACTATTACAGAGAAAAACATTAAAATAAGTTGGACTTGAGGCTTAACATAATGCAGCCTACTGTGGAACTCTGGCATCATCCATAACCACTCTCCTTTACCAAGATAATCCATCCACCTGATGGCCAAGGACAAAAAAGGCCACTCTAAAATGTACTGTTTTGTCACACAACCCAATGCCACAGATCTCTTGAATTGAGGGAGCGTGCAATTGGCATGCTGACTGCAGGAATGCAGGTTTGCTGATGTCAAAGTGTCAGAGTGCCCCAAGGTGGCGGTGGGGTTATGGTATGGGCAGGCATTAGCTATGAACAACAAACACAAATGCATTTTATTGATGGAAAATTTGAATGCACAGAGATATGGTGACGAGATCCTGAGGCCCATTGCCATGTGATTCATCTGCTGCCATCACCTCATGTTTCAGCATGATAATGTATGTCACCATGTCGCAAGGATCTGTACACAATTACTGGAAGCTGAAAATGTCCCAGTTGTTCTGTGGCCTGCATACTCACCAGACATGTTACTAGAGCACATTTGGGATTCTCTGGAGAAATGTGTATGACAGCATGTTCCAGTTCAAGCCAATATCCAGCAACTTCGCAAAGCTATTGAAGAGGAGTGGGACAACATTCCACAGGCCACAATCAACAGCCTGATCAACTCTATTTGAAGGAGATGTATCCCACTGCATGAGGCAAATTATGGTCCCACCAGATACGTCTGGTTTACTGATCCATGCCCCTTCTTTTTTATGGTATATGTGACCAAGAGATGCATATCTGTACTCCCGGTCATGTGAAATCCATAGATTAGGAACTAATTTAGTTATTTAAATTTACTGATTTCTTTATATTAACTTTTACTCAGTAAAATCTTTGAAATTATTGCACGTTGAATCTATACATTTGTTCTGCGTACATACAGCAGGGATGAGTAATATGTTGACGAAACCTACAACTGAACATAAACGCGCCCTGATTATGAATTTACCTTGATCGAAATTCGATTACACAAAATCCTTTATCTAACTACATAGGTGATATGTGCATGTGTAGCTTGCTGTTGAATCCGATACAAATTGTATCATTATCAATAGCCCATGTAGGCTATCATTAAGAGTTAAATAATAGTATACTGTAGTGTAGTGTACTATGAGTTTACGTTGTCCGAAAAAAATATTCTCACCTCAGGTTATTGCAAGCAGTCCACTCCTAAATTTCAAGGATTTATAGCATATGTAAGGCTATGACGATTCTTATCGAGGAGGCATTAATTGTGCGGACAGAAACTGTTACAGTGAGTTAGTACTGATATCACTGGTCTGGCTCCGCGACCATACTCACACCAGAAATATAAAAGCAGGAAGCTAGCGCTGTCCTACCACAGCGGGATTGACTGGGGAGGTGAGTGACTGCATCCTCTTCGGGATGGAAGGCTTGGTACAGCACAGTTCAAGAACATAACATCTCATTAACTGGGTGGATAAACGGGGACAATAATTGAGGTAAGCAGGTGACTAAGTTGGAACGCATCATAAGCTTGAGCAGCGGTTGGCCTACAGCACTTGCCCAAGTGACACTCATGATCCAAAATGATACTTTCTGAAAATGCTGTAGAATACCTGCCTACAGCACAATGGAATGTATTAGTAAGAAATGTACATGCATAAGAATGCACCATAAATATAAATTAAAGGACTTGTTAATGACCACAGTATGAGTCATAATACCCATAAAACCTAGTGGGTAAACGGGGAAATTGTTCTAATAGTTTTCCTCCATTCACTTTCCCATAGGGAATTTCGTGTAGGTTTACCCTGGCGTGACGTTTTGATAACAATCTCTCTGGGAAAAGGTGATTTCTTTGTTGTATTTCAGGTGAAGGGACATTGCCGACAAGCCAGGGCCTATATTCACAAAGAGTACTGATTTTAAGTTTACATTGACAAGGGGGAGGTCCTAGATCATTATCCCTACTGTGAGATGCTTTGGGGATATGGGCCCTGGAAGAAAGCTGTTGCCCAATACCTTGCACCACAGGACTCGAGAGCAGGGGTAGGCAACCCTCTGCCTGAGAGGTGCCAAGATGGCGGCTTGAACAGACTCTTTTTTTACCGAGCTCCGTACCAAACTTCAGAAAGATTGTGAAAAAAAATGAAAAAAGTTTACAGTCATTACTATTTTTATTTGTTCAAGATATAAGACATTTCCTGTGACTGGAATGATAATCATTTATTTTGGCATACCATAGACTTCTCACTGATCTGAAACAATACACAAGAAAATGGAACCTGAGACTATAGCTTGCCAGAGGTGGAGAATGAAGATGTGCGAGGAGAGGCTATCCGTATCTGCCAAGAAGTTATGCCTGCAGAGAAGAACAAAGTTGGTGATACCATCGACGTTGTGCATCGCCTCGGCAAGAAGCAACAGCAAAACGATTCAAGACCTCGGTGTATCATCATCCTATTCACTACCAACAACGACGAGACGGCCTACAGGGAGGAGGTGAGGGCCCTCAGAGTGTGGTGTCAGGAAAATAACCACACATTCAACGTCAACAAAACTAAGGAGATGATTCTGGACTTCAGGAAACAGCAGAGGGAACACCCCCCTATCCACATCGATGGAACAGTAGTGGAGAGGGTAGTAAGTTTTAAGTTCCATGGCATACACATCACAGACAAACTGAATTGGTCCACCCACACAGACAGCATCGTGAAGAAGGCGCAGCAGCGCCTCTTCAACCTCAGGAGGCTGAAGAAATTCGGCTTGTCACCAAAAGCACTCATAAACTTCTACAGATGCACAATCGAGAGCATCCTGGCGGGCTGTATCACCGCCTGGTATGGCAACTGCTCCGCCCACAACCGTAAGGCTCCCCAGAGGGTAGTGAGGTCTGCACAACGCATCACCGGGGGCAAACTACCTGCCCTCCAGGACACCTACACCACCCAATGTTACAGGAAGGCCATAAAGATCATCAAGGACAACAACCACCCGAGCCACTGCCTGTTCACCCCGCTATCATCCAGAAGGCGAGGTCGGTACAGGTGCATCAAAGCTGGGACCGAGAGACGGAAAAACAGCTTCTATCTCAAGGCCATCAGACTGTTAAACAGAAACCACTAACATTGAGTGGCTGCTGCCAACACACTGCCTCAACTCCAGCCACTTTAATAATGGGAATTGATGGGAAATGATGTAAAATATATCACTAGCCACTTTAAACAATGCTACCTAATATAATGTTTACATACCCTACATTATTCATCTCATATGTATACAGTGCCTTGCGAAAGTATTCGGCCCCCTTGAACTTTGCGACCTTTTGCCACATTTCAGGCTTCAAACATAAAGATATAAAACTGTATTTTTTTGTGAAGAATCAACAACAATTGGGACACAATCATGAAGTGGAACGACATTTATTGGATATTTCAAACTTTTTTAACAAATCAAAAACTGAAAAATTGGGCGTGCAAAATTATTCAGCCCCCTTAAGTTTATACTTTGTAGCGCCACCTTTTGCTGCGATTACAGCTGTAAGTCGTTTGGGGTATGTCTCTATCAGTTTTGCACATCGAGAGACTGAATTTTTTTCCCATTCCTCCTTGCAAAACAGCTCGAGCTCAGTGAGGTTGGATGGAGAGCATTTGTGAACAGCAGTTTTCAGTTCTTTCCACAAATTCTCGATTGGATTCAGGTCTGGACTTTGACTTGGCCATTCTAACACCTGGATATGTTTATTTTTGAACCATTCCATTGTAGATTTTGCTTTATGTTTTGGATCATTGTCTTGTTGGAAGACAAATCTCCGTCCCAGTCTCAGGTCTTTTGCAGACTCCATCAGGTTTTCTTCCAGAATGGTCCTGTATTTGGCTCCATCCATCTTCCCATCAATTTTAACCATCTTCCCTGTCCCTGCTGAAAAAAAGCAGGCCCAAACCATAATGCTGCCACCACCATGTTTGACAGTGGGTATGGTGTGTTCAGGGTGATGAGCTGTGTTGCTTTTACGCCACACATAACGTTTTGCATTGTTGCCAAAAAGTTCCATTTTGGTTTCATCTGACCAGAGCACCTTCTTCCACATGTTTGGTGTGTCTCCCAGGTGGCTTGTGGCAAACTTTAAACAACACTTTTTATGGATATCTTTAAGAAATGGCTTTCTTCTTGCCACTCTTCCATAAAGGCCAGATTTGTGCAATATACGACTGATTGTTGTCCTATGGACAGAGTCTCCCACCTCAGCTCTGCAGTTCATCCAGAGTGATCATGGGCCACTTGGCTGCATCTCTGATCAGTCTTCTCCTTGTATGAGCTGAAAGTTTAGAGGGACGGCCAGGTCTTGGTAGATTTGCAGTGGTCTGATACTCCTTCCATTTCAATATTATCCCTTGCACAGTGCTCCTTGGGAAATCTTTTTGTATCCAAATCCGGCTTTAAACCTTTTCACAACAGTATCTCGGACCTGCCTGGTGTGTTCCTTGTTCTTCATGATGCTCTCTGCGCTTTTAACGGACCTATGAGACTATCACAGTGCAGGTGCATTTATACGGAGACTTGATTACACACAGGTGGATTGTATTTATCATCATTAGTCATTTAGGTCAACATTGGATCATTCAGAGATCCTCACTGAACTTCTGGAGAGAGTTTGCTGCACTGAAAGTAAAGGGGCTGAATAATTTTGCACGCCCAATTTTTCAGTTTTTGATTTGTTGAAAAAGTTTGAAATATCCAATAAATGTCATTCCACTTCATGATTGTGTCCCACTTGTTGTTGATTCTTCACAAAAAAATACAGTTTTATATCTTTATGTTTGAAGCCTGAAATGTGGCAAAAGGTAGCAAAGTTCAAGGGGGCCGAATACTTTCGCAAGGCACTGTACGTGTATATACTGTACTCTATATCATCTACTGCATCTTTATGTAATGCATGTATCACTAGCCACTTTAACTATGCCACTTTGTTTACATACTCATCTCATATGTATATACTGTACTCGATACCATCTACTGTATCTTGCCTATGCTGCTCTGTACCATCACTCATTCATATATCTTTATGTACATATTCTTTATCCCCTTACACTTGTGTGTATAAGACAGTAGTTTTGGAATTTTTAGTTAGATTACTTGTTGCTTATTACTGCATTGTCGGAACTAGAAGCACAAGCATTTCGCTCCACTCGCATTAACATCTGCTAATGTGTATGTGACAAATAAAATTTGATTTGATTTGATTTTTACCGGATTCTACAAGGATGGTGTCTGGAAAGCTGCTCGGAAGAACGCCTTCCTTCAGAGCCATGGTATGCGTTTCGCCGAGCATCTCAGCACCGGAAGACATAGAAAGAAGGAACAAGTTGTGGCCAACGATCAAGATAGCACAAAGTGAGGGGAGGTTCCATCAACGGTTCAGAAATCCATATTCCTCCCTAAAATCTCACCAGAAGGAACAGGTTGATGGTTTCAGCCATGGTATTCTCATTTTCCGTATGTTGTTTATCTAACAAGCATCAGGTGACTATTTTACAGGAATACTCAGGTACTTCAATTTATTAGTTTGTTCTTCTATGACCAGAAGACCTATTTTGTTTACAAACTTACGTAGAAGATTGAAAGCTGTATTTATTTTATATGTAAACAGTAACTAAGATACTGTTTTAAAGGGCATACAGGTCTGCTCTGACTTTACACGGTTATTGTTCTATTTAGTTATTAATACTTATTTCCAAAAAAGGTCTTAGGAACGTTTATATGTAAAAAAAATAATATATATATATATATATTTTATGATCAGTTTTCATATGTACTTAAAATAGTAGGTACCCTTTTATTTAAATTATTATTTGTTGTTTTATTTCTCAATAGTTCCTGATTACACTAAAGAGGGTTTTTAGTCACTCTTACTACAAGAACCCTTGGTTTGGTCTTGAACATAATTTTCAGTTGAGTTGAATTTCAAAGCCAGATAACGTCTAGCTCAAAGGATATGGAATAAGCTATTTTCACTTTAAATTGACTTAAATGGTGCAGATCTCGGTTCCTTATCGTTTACGTTCACTGCGCCTACATCTTTGACTCATCCTACTACATTTTATACTTCTATATAATCTTTGTTGTTTTGTCTTTGTCTATAGTTTCTCTTAATTCTAGGGGGTTACGATACAATGTGAAGCGCAAGGCCTTATTTTTATCTGCTAAACAAGGTGACTTCTTAGTAGGAAAGAGAGAAACCATGGCCGCATCTATATTTACGTGATGACACATCTTCACTATTTACTTTAAAGTGACAGAATAAGGGCCATAAATATTCAAGTGTAGGTCATCAGAAACATTCAACTCCAATTCTAGTTTCCTGCCTTGTTCAGGGGCAGAACGACTGAATTTTACCTTGTCAGCTTGGGGATTCGATCTTGCAACCTTTCGGTTACTAATCCAACTCTCTAACCACTAGGCTACCTGCCGCCCCTAATCTAATGTACTTCTATGTTCATCCTTCATACTGTATGAATTTTTTTCCCCAAGATATGTTTAGAATTTTGATTGAAAAAATGCTAATTGTCATGTTATGACTAGTATTTATTACCTCACCCACAATCCATTTATGGGGCTGCAGAGTTTTAAACTGAGAATGATGAAGAAGGAAAGAGGACTTTGTAGACCTCACAACAGCAACCACCACCTCGCAATTGTTTCTTCGCCACAGAGCTGTGACCTGCAATATGCAAATTAAACACATTTAGAAGAGTTATTGTCCGCTTAAACAAGAACTGAAAACAAACTATCACAATCCTTTAACATTTGGGGAAAAAAACATACCTGTCCTGCAGCCTCGTTGTCTTGGAGTGATGTTGCCTCATCCCTGCTTTCATATTTCTTGTGGTGTGCCTTTCCCTGCTGGTTTCTTTTTACCCTTCTTCTTTGGCTCAGGTAATTGTCTGGGAGGCTGGAAATACTTTGACCTGGACTTGTGAGGTGAGTTTTTTCTCTGTCTCTTGGCCCACTGCTCATCTTCCTGGTCCAACAACTTGTTGCGGTAGGGGGATTTAGTGAACAGTGATTCTGGCAGATCATGTTTTATTATGTGCTCCCTATACCTTCCTTAGAGGGGGGCATGCATTTTCAAAATGAACTCAGCTGGACGGAGGAATTTCTTATTTTGCAAAATGGAATGCTTCAGGATCCAAAACCACTGTTCCACATAGCAGTTGGTGTCCCGTGACTTCACTGATTGCAATGTTGTGTTGGTCACATTACAATATCTTGTAAGGTCACCCAGCAGTATCCCACTCCATATGGGGGAAAATGGCCATGTAAGTGTCCATTAGAACATTGATTATTCCAGGGCAGAAAAAAACTATTTTCAGGCCCTGTCTGTGTCTCCTGCAGAAGACTCTGCGAATGTTTAAGAACTGACATAAATTCACGTGTGAAGGGAGATTGTCCACATATTGTTTTACTTTACCTGACATGACAGTTAATGAAAAAGTGCAATCTCTCATCACGTCCTCCACTTTCACCTTCTCGGACTTCAATACTCTCATTTAAATGCTTTTGTGATTCATCCACAAGATTACTTTTATGTTGTGATTTGAAAAGCACACACTTGTCTAAAGGCATTGAGTGCCTTGAAGAAAGAGGTGCTGTTGAGCAACAAGGCAAACCAAAAAGTTTCATACTCTTTGAGCCCATTGTCATTTGTTTTCTTCCCAAATCTGGGCGACAGCCTTAAGGATCTGGGCAGAGCACAGATGGAGCACTGTGAAGTCTTCGCAATCTTCTTTTTCCTCCAAGGAAACTCTGCTGTGGGCTCTGTTTAGATAAGAAGTGATGCTCTCTTTGTTAAATGAGAGCAATACACTTCCAATCAGCGCCCAGCTGAAATCAGCCTAAACCTGTCTCATCTTGCAGCTTGTCATTTATGAGACCTTGCATACTGTTTCCATTAACCAAAAGGTTATTGTTGGGATGGAGTGCTGAGCACTAATCATCTCAGATACGGGGAGGGGGGGTTTATCCTTGCCCATTCCGGGCAGAACCAGAGCATAGTACAGAACTCTTTTACTTTGATTGCTAATCTTAGACACAATCTCACTAGTGGCATCAAGATGAAGAGACACTGGACTGCGCTTTCTCAGATGTTCAACTAGGATCTTCAAACCCTCTTCTGTGAACAAGTGAATGCCAAAACGGCTCGACTTGGAGGTGCTGCATGTATCCAGATGTAGTAGCTGAAGTTGTGGCACACTCCTTCAAAACCTTTTGTGCTCTTTCTGAATTCAGCCCCAATCACTTTGAGAATATCTTTTGAAGGGCTTCTTGTAATGTTGCCTGCCAAAATCTCTTCTGTACATGTGTTTTTTAACTGTCTGTAGTGCTAGCTGCGGACACCTTTTTGTGCTGCCTTTGCTACTGCACTTCTGACATATCTTACAGGCCAACATCTTCTCTCACTTCGTTAGTGTGTCACCTCACCAAATCTGAATACCATGATGTTGACATATTTGCTATATTTTCTAGGTCTTTTTTGTCGTTTAAACATGTATTACGCTTTACACGACTGAAAGGTGCTGGTGGCCGAGGCACAGAAGTAAGGTGAGGCTTTTTCCCGGATGTGACTAGCTTTGATTTGCTGGTATTTGAATGCCAAGGTGCAGCATGGATTGACCTTATTAAATTCAGAATAAAGCACATCTTTCCATGGCTGTTGTACATTTGAGGAAGCCTGGTAAAGGCTTTATTTTCTTCCACCTGTCCGTCTTAGAAATGTAAAATGACTTTGCCCCCTGGTCTGGTCATTCTTTTAGCATCACTCACTTATTCTGCCCCTGTCTCTGGAGTACCCTTCGTCACTTTGTGCTTGTATGTCATCTTTCCTGTCCTCCAGAGCCTATGCCTCACCTTCTGTCTCTGGAGTAATGATCTAGTTGCTGTTGACTGAATGTCTGGCCATCATCAATATTTCCCATTGTCACCTTTATTTGCCAGTTTCATGACACGCTCTGTTTCTAATGTGTTGTTAACTCAACATACCACAAAAAGAAAATGATCTTCTGTAAAGACATTAAAACTTAGTGATGAATTATGTCGATGGCTTTTTGTATTTCTGAGTGACGTAAAGGTATCAAAATATAAGTTGATCACTGCACAGGAAAAAAAACTAGTTACATCGTGTAATTGTGGTGTGAATGTTATACATGTTGATGTTACACAAAAGATGTGGGAATTTATTTTTCCAGCTAGAAATAGTAGGCCATGCATCAAATAACTGTTTTCATCAGAGAAAGGAACCCTCAAATGCACTATTGCATTTTGTAAGTTGTCTGCAGGTGGCTTGTTGTGAATGCACTCAAATATCAAGTCATTGTCAGGTTATGTAAACTGAGTGCTAATACTCACAGTAGAAGAATTTGTCTTAATGTACAGTGTATGAAAGTGATGCTATGAAAATGATTATTTCACGTTATCAAGCTCAATGTGACTGACAAATCACTGCCTATTACTGTGATTAAAAAGAGCATATGAAACATTGTTTTTCATGAGGCCTACCTGTGCGACTTCCTTTAAGTACCTCTGTTCGAACACCAAATTAATTACAATGTCGTCTTTTCAATAAGGGCTGTGAAAGGCAGACTGGACTCGAGGCAAAGAGCTGGGTGACAAATGAAAATATTAAACAAACTTTAAAGTATGCTTTGGACTAACAACAACCAGCTTAGTGACAACATGACAACTAATATCACGGTACCATGCAGCTGTATGCGCCAAGGACAAAGGACAGTTACACGTATTTCCAAACAAATGTGGACAAAAACATGACAGTAACTATTACAAACAACAGCAAGTATTGCATGCAGTGCCTAAGGTTGGCCAGTGTACAAGCAAACATGACTGTATTCACTATTTTAGAGGCCACCCTCAGGCAAATGAGTCCGGTACATCTGGATCAGAACCAGGTTATACTCCAGTGCTGTGACCCTCATCAAAAAAAAAAAGTCAGATAGGACCATGTCAGAATGAGCCTGCAGGAAGGGTACCACGAGGGATGAGGATGTTTTCCCTGTAACGCACAGCGTTGAGATTGACACACCGCCCCAGACCATGACGGACCCTCCACCTCCAAATCGATCCCGCTCCAGAGTACAGGCTTCAGTGTAACACTTATTCCTTCGACGATAAACACAAATCCGACCATCACTCCTGGTGAGACAAAACCGCAACTCGTCAGTAAACAGCAATTTTTGCCAGTCCTGTCTGGTCCAGCGACGGTGGGTTTGTGCCCATAGGCGACATTGTTGCCGGTGATGTCTGGTGAGGACCTGCCTTACAACAGGCCTACAAGCTCCCAGTCCAGCCTCTCTCAGCCTATTGCGGACAGTCTGAGCACTGATGGGAAGGATTGTGCGTTCCTTGTGTAACTCGGGCAGTTTGTCATCCTGTACCCGTCCCACAGGTGTGATGTTCAGATATACCGATCCTGTGTTGTTGTTACACGTGGTCTGCCACTGCGAGGACGATCAGCTGTCCGTCCTGTCTCACAGTACCGACATTGCAATTTATTGCCCTAGCAATATCTGCAGTCCTCATGCCTCCTTGCAGTATGCCTAATGCACGTTCACGCAGATGAGTAGGGACCCTGGGCATCTTTCTTTTGGTGTTTTTCCCTCAGTCAGTAGAAAGGCCTCTTCTGTCCTAAGTTTTCATAACCGTCTGTTTATTTTACCTTAATTTTACTAGGCAAGTCAGTTAAGAACAAATTCTTATTTTCAATGACGACCTAGGAACAGTGGGTTAACTGCCTGTTCAGGGGCAGAACGACAGATTTGTACCTTGTCAGCTCAGGGATTCGAACTTGCAACCTTTCGGCTACTAGTCCAACGCTCTAACCACTAGGCTACCTGCCGCCCTGTAAGCTGTTAGGGTCTGAACAACCGTTCCACAGGTGCATGTTCATTAATTGTTTATGGCTCATTGAACAAGCATGGGAAACCGTGTTTAAACCCTTTACAATGAAGATCTATGAAGTTATTTGGATTTTTACTAATTATCTTTTATAGACAGGGTCCTGAAGGGACGTTTCTATTTTTGCTGAGTTTAGTCATTAACGGATTATGTTAAGTAACCTACCCAACCCTGGGTGGAGGCCACATGCTGTAGCTCTTCTGGTGTGATACACAGTACTGCGGATGTAAGAAACAGTTATACTTTTACTTTCATTTACCACAATTGTCCAACTCCTGTAGAGCTATCCTTTGACTCTATATATTGACTGTCATTGTACTGGAGCACAGCACTCAGGTGAAATAAAGTACTCTACTCAATTCAATCTAGCTGGACAGAAGATATTGATTCTTGAAATACAGCCAACCATTAATCACATAGAAAAGCACATGACAAATCCTCAAGTTTGCATAGATCTTTATTTTTTATAGAATCTATCAATTAAATAAAAAGGACACATTTAACAAGAGCAAAAAAAAAATCTTTAAATTACAAGAAAATTACACTGCACCATATAGTACAAAAATAGGCCTTATTTTAGAGTTCCCATCTAAGGTAGTCATTCTTTTACATTATTCATAGGTCACTGTTTCTGTAAGGTATAATATGTAGCCCCAGGCCAAAGACTTGATAAGGAGAGGTGTGGAGAGGTGGACAGAGCTGGATGGTCCGTATGTCCAGAGCTCTGTTTAACCCCCATGAGTGTGTTTCTTCTGTAGTTATAACACACACAGCCTCATTCAGCCCTTTAGTGTATGGGGATGGGATACATTCTCAATCTGCTCCCTCCACATCCAACCCTGCATCTCAGCATACAGAATGTCTCTGCTCCACCACTGTCACCAAGCAAAGGGTGGTGAGGGAAAGGTCTCTGCATTAAAAAGCAGGAATAACAGAAAGAGCTATAAAAAAATTTTACAAGAAAAGAGGACAGTCATCTGATTTATGAATCAATGCATATAGAAAACCTCAGATTGCGTCATCTCCCGAACTCAGGCTCAACAATCTGAAGCAGAACTGTACACAACTCTAAATTGCCCTGTCTTTGGTAATGCCAGAAACTCTGTTGGAGTCAGATGTAGTATAGAGGCTGCACTGCAAAGGGCGCAACCTCCTCCCCAGCAGCTGTCCGTTTCCTTAGACATACTGTTATAATGCAATAGAGATTTCCACATTCAGGAGTGACCAACTTAGATGAAACAGATGTAAGTGGGGGAAGTACGTTGGGACATTCAAATGATTGCCGAGGCTCAACTATAATTCTGGTAGGAAGAAAAATCTCTTAGCATTTATCGGTTACTTCTTCATTTGAAGGGAAAAAAGTATCATCAATGACAGCATTACTGCACCTTACATCAGCCAGGGCTAAATGGCACACTATTCCATCTTTGAAATAATTACATATTTGGCTCAAAGTTGGCCGTCATTACTTTGCATTCAGAGGATAGCAACTCCCCAATCTGTGTATTGAAGATGAAGTCTTCCTCAGCAAGGTTTATAATTATATAAGATTTAAAGCACAGGAAGGGATCACCCCCCCACCCCCCCCCCCCCCACCACCTTAAAAAACAATCCTGAAAACAATATATTCAGAGGGCATAAATCAGGATATATTCATTTACATTTAAGTTGTGCCAAGACAGAGTAGGGGAGGAGAGAGAGAGAAATAACAGAGCGAGAATGCAGCCCTACAGCCCTGGCACTGTAGATAAAGACATTTCAGTCTTATTATTACTGTAGAAGTGTAAATCAGTGAAAGGAAAACTCTGGTTCGGTTCAAAAGAAATATCCTTCGCTGAAAAGCTTTCACCTTTGACCTATATAATCATTCATCATCGCTACGTAACACATACTCTGCTGCCGTTGCTGTGTGATCCGAGTGAGGACGGGATGAGCAGCTGCATCAATCTTTTATGCATGTTGTCACTATGACAACCCTTCTCAGCGAAGTCCCCTATTATCTGCTGGAAAGGAAAAATAACTTCAACATAAAAGAAAAAAGATGGATGGATCCAATATTTGTCCAATGGATGAATTAATGAGGTACAGAAGATTGTAGAAGGAAGATATGCAGCCAAATATTCACTTAAGTTTTTCAAAAAAGACAGTTTGAATAGAAAAAAAACTCCCTTGGAACACATCTGAGCTGTAGTGTCATTCAGGATATAATTCATTGGCAAGTATATGAAACAGATTATCTGTAGTTTGCATCGACACCCCTGATGACGACTGGAGGGCGAGTGGAGAGAAGCAGTGATAAGTCTCATAGACAGATAAAAGATGTTAAAAGAAGTTTGCTTATTATAGCCAACTTCAGTTCTTTAAAGATGAGCAGACAGGGAAACTACATAGGCCAACCAGTATCATAACTCAGCTGACAAACACAACCACATCCTTAGTATTCCTAATTTGGTCATTCCTTCCTTTTGCTCAACTGGACACCTGCTCACACACTTGGCCGGCACACACTCAAGACACACAAAAACACATAAGACCAACATAGTGCAAAGTGTGTGTGATGAACAGCATTAAAAGAGCAGCAGAGTAGAGAGAGTAGAGTGCCCCATCTGGTAATCATGGCAAGACTGTGTTATTCACGCTCTCTCCTCTGCAGTGCGTAAAACCCTTCTCTCTAACACACACTCCTCTCACTACCTGTATAGCTGCTCAGAGAAACCCTTGTGTTAAAAGTCACTTCTACTGTACTGAGCCCCATCCACAATACATCTCACTAACACGCTCACCCTCAGAAGCTGAGCAATTAAAAGACTTAAGTGGAAAGCCAATTTAATTAGTCCTTGGTACTTTTTTCCTTGGGAATGGGGTTTTCATCATAGAGGCAATATTATTTTGGTCAAAATTCTGAGGCCCAGTAAAGTGTGGCGGCCTAGCTGGGTGAACTGCTGACCTATCTTTGGAGATCTGGCAGCGAGCGAGCACTCGGCCCGAATCCGAGTGAGCGTTGCTAGTCTCATGGAATCATAGCCTTGTATCCAGCCAGAGCGGAGAGAGAGAGAGAAACACAGTCATATTGCAGCATGGACATCCCGCAGCTCTGGGAGGGGCTGGGGCTGGTTCACCAAAACCGTGGGACTTTGACGACTCCACTGTGGCTTCTCAGAACCTGACCCTACCCCGATCTTACTGTCCACTCAACACACACACACACACACACACACACAGTGTACCCCCAATTTACAATCTCATCTGGCTACTGCACTGGAACTGAAGAAGGAAATAAAGGAGGGAGAGCGCAAACAATAATGGTTTGTTTATTGTGACAGCGAAACCCTGGAGCCGTCCGGGAAATGGGCTGTGTTCAGAAAACACTCTGTCTGATGGTGATTGAGGGCGAAAGGGCACGGAGAGACAGTTTAATAGAAAAGCACCCGAGTGTGAAGCGAGCGCAGAGCGCGCCCAGGCCATCCCTGTTCCACGTGACTCCAGTCTCGCATCACGTCACCCACTACAGAGTGGAACACTAAACCTGGGGAATGAAACTCGATGAGAGGAAGAACGAGGGAGAGAAACAGGAAAGAGAAACCAGAGGAGACCATGAGGAGGACAGGGAGCCCGGAATTAGACGACTCAGAGTGATTGGGGGAGAGGCTGTAGAAAGAAGGAATTTGAAGACAGGAGGGGGTTAAAGAGCACTTTGTGTTTTGATAAAGGCAGTCTTCTCATTGTGGACGTCAAACTCATCATTGTCGGAGTCAGTGTTCACCCCCTCGTCGCCCCACACTGTAGGGATACCGCGGTACGACACCATTCTGCTGCTGCCCCCCAGGCCGAAGCCCCCCCTCAGGCCTGAGCCGGCCTCCTCCAGTGAGGGCAGTTTGGCCAGAACTCCAGATCTCAGCTGCAGCAGAACGAACACCCCAGCGAAGGTGGCCATGATGATCATGCAGCTGAGCACGGCGATGGTGACGGGCAGGCGGGAGCTGAGCTCTGGGCGGGGACCGGTGTTGCCCTGGCCCACCATGAAGTTCCCAGGGGACTCCCTCTGGATCTGGTTGAGGTGCAGGCAGGTGCTGGACACAGGGTCCAGGTGGCTGTGAGGGGGGCAGGAGAGGCAGGCGCTGGGGCTGAGGCCGCTGCAGGTCAGGCAGGGGGGTTGGCAGGGCAGGCAGGAGGGGACCGAGGCTGGATCCACAGAGTTCCCCATGGTGTAACTGAGGAGCTGGGACCCTGCGGTGTAGCCGGCTGGACAGCCCCTCACACAGCCCTGCTGGAAGAGGTAGTAGCCACCATTGCACTCTACATACAAGGAGACAAGAAGAGAAACAGACATATTTTAGTACTGCTAGTGTTCAAATTCTTCATTTGACACGGTTAGTGCACAACCACCGGTAATAAATGGATATAGTTCACACAAAGCTTCAAATATGTGAACTGTATTTGAATAGTCTGCCACGACAATCATGCAGCACATTACGCATCGCCTCATTCTGGGGCATTAAAATCATGAGCCTGTGAATGTGCCCTCAACTTAAGCTGCATAATGTTGATGTAGCTTCTGTAGCTTCCTGCCGCAAACTGTTTGGAGTGTGAATGTGTTGATGAGCTGTGCAGATTGTGTGCCGAGACAAATGCAACGTGTGTAAATCCCTCATCAATCTGAGGAGAAATGCACTGTAGCATATCTATGCCCTGAGCCGTGCTTTGCCAACCCAGTTGGAAATAACATCGCAGATATATGGACTTTCTAATAAGCTCTGAAGCATTTATCTGTACTAAGTCTGCACATCCATGTGAACAGTTTGGCAGTGGCTTTAGTGTGTTATCACTGCAGCACCCTGTAACTCCTTATCTCCCCCAATGATTTGGAAAGCTAATCTCACACACACAGCTACTGAGGCTCCACACCTCCCCTCCACATCCACCCAAGGCGCATTACCTCCAGCCTACACGGTCAGACAGGCCATTACCCCAATCTAATTACTAGGTTCAAAATCAGTTGTCATTCTCTTCCCTGTTGAAAGAGTTGAAGTGGGTGGGAAGGAAAGGAAGGATCAAATGAAAGGGGACAGCAGGAAAAGAGGAGGACAGAGGAAGGAAGAGAGAGGAAGAGGGTGGGAGTAGTGACAGAGTGTTTAGGGAGAAGGGGTTGATGAAAGAGGAAGGAGAGGAAGGAAGAGAGGAAGAGGGTGGGAGTAGTGACAGAGTGTTGAGGGAGAAGGGGTTGATGACAGAGGAAGGAAGAGAGAGGAAGAGGTTGGGAGTAGTGACAGAGTGTTGAGGGAGAAGGGGTTGATGACAGAGGAAGGAAGAGAGAGGAAGAGGTTGGGAGTAGTGACAGAGTGTTGAGGGAGAAGGGGTTGATGACAGAGGAAGGAAGAGAGAGGAAGAGGGTGGGAGTAGTGACAGAGTGTTGAGGGAGAAGGGGTTGATGACAGAGGAAGGAAGAGAGAGGAAGAGGGTGGGAGTAGTGACAGAGTGTTGAGGGAGAAGGGGTTGATGACAGAGGAAGGAAGAGAGAGGAAGAGGTTGGGAGTAGTGACAGAGTGTTGAGGGAGAAGGGGTTGGTGACAGAGGAAGGAAGAGAGAGGAAGAGGGTGGGAGTAGTGACAGAGTGTTGAGGGAGAAGGGGTTGGGAGTAGTGACAGAGTGTTGAGGGAGAAGGGGTTGATGACAGAGGAATGAAAGGGAGGAAGAGAGAGGAAGAGGGTGGTAGTAGTGACAGAGTGTTGAGGGAGAAGGGGTTGATGACAGAGGAAGGAGAGGAAGAGGGAGGAAGAGGTTGGGAGTAGTGACAGAGTGTTGAGGGAGAAAGGATTGATGACAGAGACAAGAGGAAAGGGGGAAGAGGGAGCAGTAGGGACTAAATTCCAGCAAATGATACAGTATGTCTACAGGGCTGGTCTGGCTGCACAAACATCCCGGATGTTGAAATCAGGTCAAATTTCAGTTCTTAATGAAAGTTTAAAAAAATACGTTTATAGCCAGCCGTCTATGTTTGGACCAAATGAAGGTCGGCCCAGACCAAACTTTCACATTTGTTATGTTTTTCTCCCCAATTTCATGGTATCCAACTGGTAGTTTGTCTTGTCTCGTCGCTGCAACTCCCATACTAACTCGGGAGAGGCGAATTTCGAGTCATGCGTCCTGCGAAACACAACCCAACCAAGCCGGAAGCCAGACCCGGGAGCCAGACACACCAATGTGTCAGAGGAAACACCGTGCACCATGTCAACGTGCACTGCGCGTTGCTAGTGCGCGTTGGGACAAGGACATCCATGCTGGCCAAACCCTCCCTAACCCGGACGACGCTGGGGCAATTATGGGTCTTCCAGTCACGGCCGGCTGTGACATAGCCTGGATTCAAACACCGAATCTTTATGGGCACAACTAGCACTGCGATGCTGTGCCATAGACCACTGCACCACTCGGGAGGCCCAGACTCCCAACTTTATCAGGAGTTATCCTGGGCCTATTTGCAATGAGAGTCAATGTGTTAACAACGGCAAATGCAGAAGTATTTTATTTTTCACTATGATCATCTCGTCAAATATGTACGGATACAAACTTGAAACCAATGTAACCCACTGGTTGTCCATAATGTCATTTTTATTGTTTTACCTGTCCTGATTTTAGGGTTGTTTTGGGGCAGAATTGTGTGTTGGAGGTGCGCCTTAGTTTAGCTCGGAAAATGCAGTCCTCGCTAATCTGCCCCCATGTTTACTTTATCGCAGTAGAGGTCTCTGAGGACGAGCTGATCAACAAACTCAACCATCCAGAGGTCTTGCTTCACAACCTACATCTATGCCATTACGCCACTCACTATCTGATACAGTATACCAACAAGTGTTAAATTGTGATACCCAGGGGATCCTGCAGGGGTCAGACTGTTCCTGTCTCTCCAGTCTTATTCTAGGGCAGTGGTCTCCAAACTCTAGCACGACTGCTACTTTTAAAGATGTAAACATGTCACAATCTACTCTTTTTTTATAGCTTTCAAGTAGGCACATTATTTTATTCTCCTCTACCATGCAACTCTTCCCCGGATCCTTAGTGAACCAGATTTGTGCTTTCTGTCAATATACCCAGGTAATATAATGGTTCATGAACAGTATTTGTCATGACAGGCCCACAAAAAATTGTGTTTTGTATTTTCTGAATTCACTTCTCGCAGTTTAATTGTATTTGTTACTCTCAATATAACAATTATTCATAAAGGAAACAACAAAAATGGTGTCCATGTCAATGCTTAAACCACATCAGAAGACAAGTGTTGATGTCTATAGAACATGGCAGAGTTTGCAAAGCAATGGCCACCCAATTGATACAAATAATCATGATATAGCCTAGTTCTGTGAGGTTAAATGTTTGTTCACATTTAATTAAGAAGGTTTATGGGGAAAGTCCTGTCTACCCACAAGATGCCGGCTATCATTAGACAAATGCGTGCGCCAAACAACATTGCCGGAATTTAATTGCCAGATATTGTGTTACAGTTGGATTTTTAACAGCGGCTAACCAGGGGTGGGATAATGTCAATGTGCCTTTGATTAGATAGTAGCCGGAAGGGAGCCTTACGTTTACAACAGTTTGTGATGGAACACATGAAAAAATGCATGTACCTTCAGATTCATTCACTTCACATTCATTGGCAAGCTTATCAAAGCTGGGCTGTGAGCTGCTGGTAGCTCACGATCTACCTGTTGGAGACTCCTGCTCTACGGTTTAACCTATACAAGCCATACACTTTTGATATGAGAGCCATTGTTTAATCTCTCCAGTCTTACCTGTACAGTGTGCAGTGTAAATCTACCTGTTCATTCAATTTAGGCTTAGTGTAGGGGTAGGCAACTGAAGCCTGCAGAGCCACAGTGGGGCAGACTTTTGATCCATTAGAAATTAGGTGCATTTGTGCTGTGCAGGAACAAAAGCCTGGGCACACCACAACACTTCGAGACCCCAGTTGCCTAACCCTAGGTACAGAATGTACATTCTCTTACAGTAACCAACAGTAACATTCTTACCAATGCAGATCTGCTGTAGGTCAAAAGTCTTACAGCTGCCGTTACTGGGCTGAGAGAGGTCCTTGGCTGTGGAGCTGGGAGAGTCTGGGCCTGTACCATACAGCACCAGGGTGAACTGAGTCAGAGTGCCTAGACCGAGGGAGGCAGAGCGAGTGTTACACATAAGCAACGACAGCACAGATCTCCAAGCCACCGTCTACGCCAGCAAGGCTCTGGCACTCTTCAGGGTGGGTTCTGTAATTGCAGCTTCTATCCTGCTCCTTTTATATTCTTGGATTTCCTGGATGGAATGACAGAAAAATATTCCTAGAAGTAAAGCATTAAATGTATAAGTATACATTCTGGTGTTTCTCTATAGACCCGTTAGTTTAGAACAACACTTCCCGGGAGAGCCATTTATATGACGAGCCCTTTGAGAGGGTCTACAGCCAGAGGAAGGGAGGAAGGGAAAGCGAGAGAAGAGTGAGAGAAAGAAAACAAAAATGAAAGAGCAAGAGAGGACTACAAATAAACCCCAAAAAGATTGTCTGAGAGGGCCTGGATGGGCCTTAGGAGATTCTGGATCAGCCTGGGTTAGCCTGGGACAGACAGCAGGGCCCTCCACTCCCCTGCTTGATTTACTCTCCCTGGTTTAATGAAGCTGATTTAGAGGTGGGTGTGTGGAGCTAGAGAGAGACTGCCTGAGATCAAAAGGAAAGCTCTCCAGGCACAGACACTGCTGCCCCGTGCATAAAACACTCCCTGTTAGCGGTCTGGAAGCATCTCACACACACACAATCATCAACACATGAATGACGTAGATGCACACATGCACTGACGCACACTATGAAATAAACAAATTCATTAACACATAAATCAAGCACTTACTGCACATGCACACACTCTCTCTCACACTTAGTACATCAATGAATCATGCACAGATAAATGCAACCACAAGCATACATCCCGTCACACACACATTCTTTCAATGACACTGCTAGTCAGACACGGCAGCACTAACAGAAACCCTGTCACTCTCTTTCTCTCTCTGAGCTCCTAGACTATGTTCCAGACATAACAATAGCTAATAAGGTATTAAATGAGAGGTGTCTTACCGTAGTCGCTGGCCCCTGCCACGTTTACCATCTCCAGGGTCCACTCCCCCCGGGGGTCCTCGTCCCATGAGTGTGTGGTCATGAAAGCCCAGTCATTAAAGCCCTCTGATGAGTAGTCATGAGGCCTGCAGAGGAGAGACAGGAAGTATGTAATACACTGTGTGTGTGTGTGTGTGTGTGTGTGTGTGTGTGTGTGTGTGTGTGTGTGTGTGTGTGTACCTGGGAGCGAGCAGTGTGGAGCGGGTGCCCTGTGGGCTGGTCAGGTAGATGCCCAGGTTGCCCCTGCGGTTGTAGGAGAGGGTGAGCTGGGCCTGGGCATGTTCTAGGGAGCTCACATGGTTGGCTGTCCCAACACAGCCGTCCACTGTCTTGGTGATCAGCAGGTGGCTCCCAATGTTCCTGACACACAGATAAACAGCACATCAGCATATATGACCAAATACATACATTTACACAAAGACAGCATATTGATTGAAGAGGTTTGTGTTCTCATATTGCTGGCTTTTGGTGTCTGTGAGGAAGATGTCACAGCTGGGAGTGAGCATGTGACAGCATCTGTGTGCGTGTCTATAATTGTTCTCGGAGTGTGTGAGTGATGCTGCATGAGTGTGTGACTGTCGCTCTGGACTAGTGTGTGAGAGAAGTATGTGTGTGAGTGAGAGCCTGCTGAGGGCACAGGATTAGCAGCTCAGGTCCTGCAGCAGCCCTGTCCTCTACAGGAGAAAAGTGCCAGGCTCCCCCGACTCCCCCCAATCCGCTTAGCAGCTTACACACATCCACTACAACTGAACCCAGAGGAGGAGAGAGAGGAGGGCATGAGGCTTTACAAAAGCCGTGGCGTCCAGCTAATAGAAAATACGGGCCGTAATCGGTGAACTGGGTGTAAAACACACCGCTTCCTCCTAATTAAATCCCTTAAAATGTTAGGATCTAATCCGCAGCAGTCAGAGAGAGTGAAGGAGAAGCAACACCTCTTGCACTGTACAATGCACAAACACCATGCCACTAACACCTTTAACACAGGCACCAGTGGTAGGCTGTGATCTGGGGACCAGTACAGAGACAATACAACAGGGCTGGGAACCTGTCAACTACAGTATGTAGTAGAGGCAGGGTTAAAGTGGGAGAGAGAAAGAGAGAGAGAAAGTGTGAGGGGAATAGATAGAGAGAGAGAGGAAGAGATAGAAGGAGCACAAGACAGAGGGAAAGAGAATGAGAGAGGAACAGAGAGCAAGAGCAAAGGAGTGAGAGAGTGAAAGAGTAAAATATCAACAGAGGTTTAGAGACAGCCAGGACAGCGTGGAGAACATGGAAGCAGAGAGAGACTCATCTGTAAGTGATTATTTCCCTTATTAAACATGCTCCCCCAGGTTCAAAATATCATCTCCCTAGCACACACGCAAGAACCCAGCAGAGCCTATCAATGGGCTCCCGGTGCCATGCTCAGAGTCTAAACATGACGTGCAGTCACACTGAGGCATGACAGTTTGGTCCCACATGTACACCTCTCACACCTACGGGCCATCACAAACCAGCCCACACACAGCAGTGCTCATCACCTCCACAGCCGACCCACCCCAAGATGTGAGACACTCTCACACACACAATCTGAAGCATCCTATTCTAATAAGGATCACATAGGTTTATTATATGTTAATCACCTGGTAGGTTAACTGTACTATACCCGAAACCAATGAAATCCCTATGAAGCTAGTACTGATTCTCCTACCAGCCAAACAGTGGTATGACAGGTCGAGTTGGTAGAGCTGTTGTGTGTGTGTGTGTGTGTGTGTGTGTGTGTGTGTGTGTGTGTGTGTGTGTAGCTCACCTGGGCTCTGCCACCATGGACAGCACACATTTTTTCTGGGGCCCAGCGTTGGTCCAGTTCTCAGCCAGAGCCACGATCGCACTGGCATCAAGCAGACCATACCCATATGAATGGCTCACTGAGAGAGATCGACAGAGAGAGAGAAGGAAAGAGAGAGAAGGAAAGAGAGAGAGAAGGAAAGAGAGAGATCGACAGAGAGAGAGAAGGAAAGAGAGAGAGAAGGAAAGAGAGAGAGAAGGAAAGAGAGAGAGAAGGAAAGAGAGAGAGAAGGAAAGAGAGAGAGAAGGAAAGAGAGAGAGAAGGAAAGAGAGAGAGAAGGAAAGAGAGAGAGAAGGAAAGAGAGAGAGAAGGAAAGAGAGAGAGAAGGAAAGAGAGAGAGAAGGAAAGAGAGAGATCGACAGAGAGAGAGAAGGAAAGAGAGAGATCGACAGAGAGAGAGAAGGAAAGAGAGAGATCGACAGAGAGAGAGAAGGAAAGAGAGAGAAGGAAAGAGAGAGAGAAGGAAAGAGAGAGATCGACAGAGAGAGAGAAGGAAAGAGAGAGATCGACAGAGAGAGAGAAGGAAAGAGAGAGATCGACAGAGAGAGAGAAGGAAAGAGAGAGATCGACAGAGAGAGAGAAGGAAAGAGAGAGAAGGAAAGAGAGAGAGAAGGAAAGAGAGAGAAGGAAGGAGAGAAAGAGAGAGAAGGAAAGAGAGAGATCGACAGAGAGAGAGAAGGAAAGAGAGAGAAGGAAAGAGAGAGAGAAGGAAAGAGAGAGAGAAGGAAAGAGAGAGAGAAGGAAAGAGAGAGAGAAGGAAAGAGAGAGAGAAGGAAAGAGAGAGAGAAGGAAAGAGAGAGAGAAGGAAAGAGAGAGAAGGAAAGAGAGAGAGAAGGAAAGAGAGAGAGAAGGAAAGAGAGAGAGAAGGAAAGAGAGAGAGAAGGAAAGAGAGAGAGAAGGAAAGAGAGAGAGAAGGAAAGAGAGAGAGAAGGAAAGAGAGAGAGAAGGAAAGAGAGAGAAGGAAAGAGAGAGATCGACAGAGAGAGAGAAGGAAAAATAAAGATCGATAGACTGCTGAAAGGCTACTTCATCACGATTCCAGTTCCAACTCAATAAGGGCCTCTTCACTATTAGATTATTGCATGTACCCTGCTGTGTGCCCAGTAAAACCTCTCCCTGAACTTTGGAGCCATGGCCTTCTGTAATTTCTTAATGTAGGCAACTTTAAATCAATTGATGTAAATACAATATAGATCAGTCTCCATTGTGTAACTGGCAGGGCACAGGAGTGATGGTCAACCGAGCTCAGCTAATGGAACGCCTCGCTGTACCTTTTCGGCCGACCCCATTGGTATTCCAGTCGTTGGTGAGGAGGTGGGCGGGATGAGAGGTCCTCACGACCAAGTGCTGCATGTCCCGCCATGTCAGGTTTTTACTGCACACACACAACAACCATACCTTTCATCAATATAGAAGATTCCAGATCTGAAATACACTTAACATGATTATGAAGACAGTAAAACATGCAACAACATATCCTACTGTACCACAATGCATAGCATCAAATTGCAAAGGAAATGACATTAGGTGTCCAAGTGCACAAGAAGAGTTGAACATCAGGCTTAATGTTACTGCATTGAAAAGATAAAGAGACCAGAGATCCCTCTGTCAGTCACATCTCTGCTCTCCCACTCTCCTCTGTTCTCCGTATAAAACCCTGTGTTACTGCAGTTCCACCCAGCAGAGCAACAGTAAAAGCCTACAGTAAAACAGAGTCAAATAGTGTATAGTACCCCAGCGAAACATTGAGTTTAAACCTCATCAGTTCTCTTTTACTGAAAGGTCAGCTTTGACTGAAGGGAAAGGCAAAGCCCTGCAGTACAGTCGGACACTTAATGGACAGGGACCTACAGAGGTTTTTACTGGTCACACGTGCCCCATTCCCCAACCAGACTACAGTACTGAGCTGATGACACGTTCATAGCAGAATGATAGGAGATAACCGACTCATCTATTCTGATCCACAATACATTATTACAAGACAGCTGCCTTCCCCCAAGAGTTTGTCGTACTTCTGAGACATCTGTGTGCGCTCAGACGGCAAATATTTGTGAACAGACAATAAAAAACAAAGGAGGGAGAGAAGCAGACAGAGAGAGGAAAATAGGAACAAGCAAGGGGACATTGAGACAAACAGTCAGAGACACAGATCGAGACAGACAGGTGATAAGAGTCACTCACTTGGCTTCCAGTGCAAGGGCGATGATCCCAGCAGCCAGTGGAGCCGAGGCGGAGGTGCCCGTGTGGGTGTCAGTACACTTCTGTCTGAGGTCCGTTGTCACCTGACAGGAAGAGAGTTTGTAGTTCGATATGGTGCTGCACATACCGGGCCGAAATGTTAACACCTAATATATGGGCAAATAAAGAACTTTCTATTGAAACAATCAGTAGGAGTGTAAGTTATACACTATAAAAATCATATTCTACTCAGCCCCATCTACTTTGATAAACGTTTATATATCAACACATGGTTAACATGATTAATCATGAATGTGGAAACACACCAATTCATTAATCATGTGTGCACAGCATGCCTCATGGCAAGAGGTTGGGATGAACATCCATTACACAGTATTGTACTGTAATCTCTCCTAGTGAGAGGTTCTCCATCCTCCACCTTTGTGTGTGTGTGTGTGTGTGTGTGTGTGTGTGTGTGTGTGTGTGTGTGTGTGTGTGTGTGTAAGGGCGAGACATGGAGATGGGATTTTAACGTTTTACAGTTCTTCATTCAAATGGGCCTCAGAGGGCGGGTGGGAAAGAGTGCAAAGAGCAAGAGTTTATGAAGGGAGAGAAAAGGAAAGCGGGAAGAGAGCGTGTCACTGCAGGCCATGGCTGTCTGAGACAGGCCAGTGAGAACTGACTCAGTCATCCCTCCAGACTGAACACACACACACACAACCTGCCTTGAAGAACCAAACAGTCCAATAAGCATTTGGCTTAGATTCTATCTGACTGGAAGAAGGAGCACTGAAACCAATAGGAACACCGACGAAGAAGTGCAACAAAAATAAGAAAGAAGTGCAACAGGATACAGGCTAACTAGGACATCCAGAAACGCTCAAACCTCTAGAGTACAACTAGAGAGTCTGTACTAGTGCTTTGGCTCCGGATTCAACCATCTGAGATACTCTAAGGATCCCAGGAGCCAAATCAACCTGGTTCTATACATCAACACCCTGGCTATACATCAAACGTTTCCATCCATTCTTACATCTCACTGAAGCACACACATGCACATCATTCCCCTGACTAATATGCTGTAAAATAGACTTCCTCCTCTTCAAAGCTCAGTGGAAGCTGTGTGATCTCCCTTTGCAGTTAGCAACATAATACCACTGAGGCCCTGGAACCACAGAGCACAAGACTCTCACAGGACAGGAGCCCCGACTCACACACTCCTCCACCCTGCATACACACCACCACTCAGTTGAATGTTCTGACATGCCCATTTTCAGACTGTACAGACAAACGTTTCTCGCACTCATGATGCTCACACTGGGAGTGAATGAGAGTGTGTGTTGTTAATTAATCCAAATCCGTGGTCCCCGCTCCGTTTGCCACTGTAAGTGTATATGTGTGTATGTGTATGTGTGTAAACACGTGTCTACTGAACTCACTATCTGTTTCTCGTTGAGGTTGCCAGAGCTGTAGGTTGTGGCAAGGGTGGAGGAGCAGGCCTCGCTGTACCAGGGCACGTTGCCGTTCTGGGTGGAGCTGCTAATGGACAGGGTGTAGATGCTGTTGGTGTAGCCGTCACAGTTACAGCTGTCCTTCTCACGCCCGCCGTTCCCTGATGCCCACACAAAGATGGAGCCCAGACCCCCACGGCCCTAGAGGGAGAGGGAGACGGACAGACAGAACAGAGTCAATAACAAACCTAGACAAGCCTTTCTGACGTACATGACCACATGCATGTGTATCTTGGTGTGGCGCAGCTAATGAAAGAGGGGAACACAGTGTCATTCAATCTAAATTAGATTCCCATTGATACTACAGCACAACTATTTCCAGGGTCCATCTCTGAAAGGCCTGCCACAGCTCATCCATACATCACAGAACCGTGTGATCACTCAGACGCTTTGAATCCAAAGAGCTTTAATGTACCACGGCCGCAATACAAGACAACAGGGACCGGACCGTATGTCAACAAACCCTGAGCAATAAATCATCTGTGCTATTCAGCATTCACAGTGACTAAATATCAAAGTCCCACAGAATGCTCCATTGTGCTGGGTGGTGCAGCCTCCACACATTGACCATCACATACAACCATCATGAACAGTGTAAACAACAGACTGGAGCTACTGATGATGCCATGGCTCTCTATAGAATAGTGTGTTTACAGCCCATATGCTTTTTATTTGACAGGCCTGTAATAAATGGAGGCAGACAGGGCACCAGTAATGGCTCTCAGATGGGGTTTGCCCCATAAGGTCTGATGGTTCTTTGTCTGAATGGCCCGTTGGCCCTGGCTCGGCTCAATGCTTTATGACTGGCTCTCTCACACCCTCTTACACTTAGAACTGGGATCAGATGGATGCAGGCTCCCATGTGTACACTAAAGAGAGCCTGGCATATGGCCCCTATACGTCTGCAGTCGGGATGCTTACTGTTCCCTCCACTCACACATCCAAAGACTAAACACACCCCCTTGTGCCTTATTGCTTAACTATAGTATAAGCGTTTGTAATCACATTTTTTTTGGGTGGAGGCTGTATACAGTAAGAAACCCATTAAAGACACAGAGCCTTCAGCAAACCAGCTACTGTTTCCTATTGACACTAAAGACCAGGACCAGTAACCATCCTGCTCTTTAAGTTGTTATCAAAATACCTAAAAGCAATATTCTCTCTCTCACACACACAGATAACGTCTCAGGGTTGGCAGTATGCCAATGCTCTGCCCGGATGCCCATGTGAGACGGAGGAGCTGGAGCTAAGACTTCGGTCTCTCTGAATCCTGCCACACTAACGTTAAAGCCCCATGAACTATTTACATCTGTTAGCATTTCACATGCAAAAGAAAATGTGCACGTGACCTGAGCTCAATGGCGTTTTATTGAGATAATCTCATAACACAAATATCCTCCCACTCAGATTCTGAAATCACTTCTACAATTGTGGTACGGTAGTGATGTGAAGAGAGTTGATTGTGTAAAGTGCACTTCAGGTGGTTATGAATGTACAATATTTTCAGTGCTTTGTATTGAGGATTCTTTTTCCTACAGTATTTGTTCAGGCCATTTATTATTTTATCCTTAGTGGAGTTTAGAAAGCCTGATACTTCCACTGTGACCAAATCAAATTGTTCATAATAGTCTGGGTCATGTAGTGCGCTTGCATTGTTCAAGCTGCCATTGTCCTTCAAAATGGTTGAATAGTTTACTACATAATTACTGGCTGTGTGTAGAGGAAGTCATACACAAACTATTGATGGTGAGGCAGGCATTGGGAACGCAGCACACAACTGAGGCCCAGAACACACAGATATTCACACACACACACACCTCGGTCACTCCACGCAGGAAGGCCTCCTTGGCGAGCTTGGCGGGCCCATCCACCGTCTTCCCATCATCCTCGGGGCCCCAGCTAGCACTGTAGATGTGGATGTGCTGTGGGTTCAGACTGAGAGACTGGGCCTCCACCACGTCGGTCACCTCGCCGTCCAGCATACGCACTCCTACACACACACAATCTAATAACCATCTACTCCTTTTCTTTGAAGAGAAATGCAGGCAAGGTTAAACTCAAATACCAAAGCCACTGGTAGGAAGTGTTCCACAGAAAAACAAACAGTCAGCAGCAGAGTTGGTGATAAATAAGTCTTAGATCTGAAGAAGCGCTGATACTGAAGGTTTGTTTACAGGTCATAAATGAGAACATTCTGTTTCCCTCCAAAGAAAACAGATGAAAAGTTTGAATCTGGGTGGACTTTGCTTTGCACAAATCCCCTCTGCAGAAGAGGGACACTTGAATTGGGATATGCAGGCGCTTTTTGTATATTAAAGCCATCGATTCTGAATTTAATTTAGAACGTTGCCCTAGAGGCTGGCGCTAGAAAGTTTTCGGAGCCTCCTCATCCTCTTTTTCTCCGCACCCCCATCCCAGCCAAGCAGATAGGAAGCTGAGAAATCGAAGGCAGACATCTTCAAAACAAACGCGTTGGCTGCTTTGATGCACGGAGGGTCAAGCTATCCATACTGCCCTCATACCGGTTAAAGTAAACAAATCAAATTCAGCCCTTTGAAGTTCTCCAAAGGCATCCAGCGGCGAGGGCACTGACTCAGGGTCCCCGTAGAGCTCAGAACGAAACGAGAAAATAGTTTTATAGTAGGAGATGGCCCATTATCTGGGGAGCGCTGCGCCCATCTCTGCTACCCCTTACCTCCACCAACACACAGGGATTCTTCTGTTGGTGGGTTGAAGCCAATACAGCTTTCTAAATCTTAAGGTCAAAGCTTGAGCTTACAGTTTGTGCTCTGGAATAGTGGTAGGATTTCTGGTGGGATGACAAAGACCTGCCTTTCATTGGTAGTCACTGCCATAGAGTGATGGGATATTAGATTGATCTCTGTGTGTGTGTACATTTTACAATACTTGTGAGTACCAGAATGACACACAACAATAATAAACCAATACAATTCAGAGAAGTGAGGAAATTAGGTTTAGAATTAGGGTTAGGTTTAGGGTAAGGTGTAAAATAGGATTTTTAATGGGAATCAATTGTTGGTCCGCAACAAGTCCTCACGTGTATAGTAAGACATAGTTGTGTTTGTTTAGGTGTGTATGGTATGAGAGCTGGTGGAGGGGCAGTGCAATAGGCCCTCCACAGTATGGCCTTTCTAGAAATCTCCTTCACCCAAATCCAGATAGCTGATATTCTGAAAGAGCTGTAAAATCTGGACCCCAACAAATCAGCCGTGCTAGACAATCTGGACCCTCTCTTTCTAAAATTATCCGCCAATTTTTTTTGAAACCCCTATCACTAGCCTTTTCAACCTCTTTTATATCGTCTGAGATCCCCAAAGATTAGAACACTGCCACGGGCATCCCCCTCTTCAAAGGGGGAGACACTCTAGACCCAAACCTCTACAGACCTACATCTATCCTACCCTGCCTTTCCAAGGTCTTCGAAAGCCAAGTTAACAAATAGATGACCGACCATTTCAAATCCCACCGTACCTTCTCCGCTATGCAATCTGGTTTTCGTGCTGGTCATGGGTGCACCTCAGCCACACTCAAGGTCCTAAACGATATCATAAACGCCATCAATAAGAGACAATACTGTGCAGCCGTATTCATAGACCTGACCAAGGCTTTCGACTCGGTCAATCACCACATTCTTATCGGCAGACTCAACAGCCTTGGTTTCTCAAATTACTGCCTCGCCTGGTTCACCAACTACTTCTCAAACAAACAGAGTTCAGTGTGTCAAAACGGAGGGCCTATTGTCCGGACCTCTGCCAGTCTCTATGGGGGTGCCACAGGGTTCAATCCTCGGGCCGACTCTTTTCTCGGTATACATCAATGATGTCGCTCTTGCTGCTGGTGATTCTCTGATCCACCTCTACGCAGACGACACCATTCTGTATACTTCTGGCCCTTCTTTGAATACTGTATAACTCATATCAAGACGAGCTTCAATGCCATACAACTCCCCTTCAGTGGCCTCCAACTGCTCTTAAATGCAAGTAAAACTAAATGCATTCTCTTCAACCAATCGCTGCCCACATCTGCCCGCAAGCCCAGCATCACAACGGTTCTGACTTAGAATATGTGGACAACTACAAATACCTAGGTGTCTGGCTAAACTGTAAACTCTACTTCCAGACTCGCATTAAGCATCTCTAATCCAAAATTAAATCTAGAATCAGCGTCCTATTTCGCAACAAAGCATCCTTCACTCATGCTGCCAATCATACCCTCGTAAAACTGACCATCCTGCCGATCCTCAACTTCGGTGATGTCATTTACAAAATAGCCTCCAACTCTCTACTCAGCAAATTAGATGCAGTCTATCACAGTGCCATCCGTTTTGTCACCAAAGCTCCATATATTACCCACCACTGCGACGTGTATGCTCTCGTTGGCTGGCCCTCGCTTCATATTCATCGCCAAACGCACTGGCTCCAGGTCATCTATATGTCTTTGCTAGGTAAAGCCCCGCCTTATCTCAGCTCACTGGTCACCATAGCAGCACCCACCCATAGCATGCGCTCCAGAAGGTATATTTCATTGGTTACCCCCAAAGCCAATTCCCCCTTTGGCCGCCTTTCCTTCCAGTTCTCTGCTGCCAATGACTGTAACGAACTGCAAAAATCACTGAAGCTGGAGACTCATATCTCCCTCACTAGCTTTAAGCACCAGCATTCAGAGCAGCTCACAGATCACTGCACCTGTACATAGCCTAACTACCTCACCCCATATTATTTAATTTTATGCTCCTTTGCACCCCAGTATCTCTACTGGTACACTCATCTTGTGCAAATCTATCACTCCAGTGTTTAATTGCTATATTGTAATTATTTCACCACTATGGCCTATTTATTGCCTTACCTCCGTTATCCTACCTCATTTGCGCACACTGAATATAGACTTTCTCTACTGTACTATATGTTTGTTTATTCCATGTGTAACTCTGTTGTTGTTTGTGTTCCACTGCTTTGCTTTATCTTGGCCAGGTCGCAGTTGTAAATGAGAACTTGTTCTCAACTAGCCTACCTGGTGAAATAAAAAAATATTTATTTCTAGAAGTGGGTATTTCTACTCACTTATTAACAGGCAGCTGCCGGACTGGGCCAAGCCTGCGGGTAGGTCACACACACACACACACACACACACAACTGCTGTTCCTCTGCTTCACTCTCCTTTACGCCTGACATGGCCCCCTTGCTGCAGTCTTGGAAGGACTGTGATTGGTCAGAAAGTTTCTGTCCTCTGAGTGGGGAAGGTGAGCAGAAGCTGCTGCTCATTAACCATCTCATTAACACGCAGGTTCCAAGGCAGACTGTTTAATCACTGCCCAGTGTGGAGTCCACCTTTATAAAGGAAGTAGTCTTGCTGAAGAGGCTGAATGCAGGAGGCATACAATGTGAAACTTCTACACAATTGATTTTTCGACTAACTGAATAAGACTTGTATGTATGTACATCGTTTAAATGAGACAGTACTACTCCAGACAGTAGAGAAGTGGCGGCAGGCAGCTACTGGATGTGACCAATAAGGACTAAAACTATGAGTTGGATTTAGCCGGGCTGTGACAGCTAGAAACATGCAGTGGCATGGAGAGATAAAACATGCAGAGGGGTAATGAGATGAGAGCATGAACTGACTAGATAAAAGAGATGGCACTAATTAAAGGGATTACACACGCTTACACTGAGGCATGGGCTCAGAGGAGTCACGCTGCACACAGATTATCACACACACATAATGTTCATAGAGCCTCACTGTCATCTCGGGCGAGAAGTGTGGGAGGAAGAGTTACCCTTGAGCAACTCCTGCTCAAACTAAGCTCAGAATAGTACGGATGCAGCACACATCTTAGCAGTCAGAAAACGTGAAGAATTGAAAGATAAAATGGAGGAGAAACAGAGAGAGATGACATGAATCGCCCTCTGTTCTACGGTACTGTACCTCCAATCTTGGCGTTGTAAGCCACTCCGACTCCACAGATCCCATTGTTGGCCATCGCTGCCACCTCGCCTGCACAACGAGTCCCATGCCTAGAGAGAGAGGAGAGAGGAGAGAGAGAGAAAACGAGCAAGAGTGAGCAAATGAACGAGAGAGAGAATGGGGGAGGGAGTGAACGGGGGGGAAGGAGAGAATATATGTCCTCATCTTGATGTGATTTACCCATATAAAAACAGTTTACATTAGCTACAAACTACATAATTGTCTCCAGGCAGTGTGCATTATCTATGAATGGAGCTCTTGGAGAGAGAGTAAATTAACAGATACAGGAGGTTGTGTAGGAATGCACTCCCTGCGATACTGTGGCCATCGACAAAAAACAAACTCATGTAGACAAGTCCTTGGTTTTGGCTGCCTCTCAGCTGTTCCAACTCAGCTGTAGCCCAGAGAAAAATAGTCAGTCAGTCAGTGAGCGAGGGTCATGAAACACTAGACTGTTCCCTTCCAGCAGGCCTGACCATGAGTCTGGGGCCGCGGGGCCTGCCGGCAGCAAGGAAAGGCAAAATGAGCTGACATGCTACCATCTTACGGTGGGGGAAACAAATTAGATTAGCCATTTCCACAAAAGGGCTTTTCATTGATTCTGTGCCTCTCCGGTTTGATCCCTCCCTCTCAGCGCTGTAGGGGATCGGTGGGAGAATGTGGACCACCACATTCCAGTCAGGTTCATTCCTCCGCTCGCTTTGCACCACCGGATGGACACGGACACTAAACGTCCTCCAAACCACCAGCTCCCAGGACAATCAGTGGGAGTGGATAATGCCAGGGGTAGGATACACCAGATCAGCAGAGAGCAGCTCCACTGCCAAGGAAAGCACCCCAGCCAGCAGGCTCCCTGTTAGGGTGAGTAAATAAACCAGTACTATGGTGTTCTATCATAGCCCACAGGAAATACCCCAGTGGGCTGAGAGAGACTGACACCCTCCATTGATAACTTGCATGTGGTCTCAGCATGTGGCTCTATGGAGCACTGTGACTGAGCCACCAGAGCTCAATGAAAGCAGCAGCATATGCAAGCTGTTAGCCATGGCCCTCGATGAGCAATTAAAGAATATGAAAGGGACTTAATGCCTCCAGTACCTCTCTTATAGTGGGACATCTTCTAACTGCCATTTAATTCTGGGGGGGGTCAGCTGTACTCAAACCACCTCCGAAACACTTTAACCTCATTTATCCAGGCCTGACTGATGGGCGTTAGGCTAGGCTAATGTACTCCATTAAACCCACAGGACGAAGACCAGGCCCCTTTAAACAAGAGGATCAGAGAGCGCTGCACTGTGGATCAACCAATCCATCTGAGATCTCTTTAGACGTGGCTATGAGCTGTGAGTCAAAGATTAATGTCAGAGTTACCTGAGTGCTCAATGTCCCACTAACAAGTGTCATGGAACCTGGATTAACTGCAGGACCAGAAGGCCTTTTAACAACATGCTTGAATGGTGAAGGTGTAGAAGTAATTCAAAGAAAATTTGAACACATCTAAAGAATGACACATTTGTTAGAGTCATATCTGCCTCTGACAAATACATATCCACGTAGATCTATCTGACACGTTCTTCTGGCATGTGATGTTGCTAGGGTAAAATCAAAGGATGCAGAAAATATCCCAATCTGAACATCTTCCAGAATCCAAGACGTGCAATCTTTTTGATGCGAAATGTTCTTTCCACGAGACAAGGAGATTTTGATCCATTTGCACCACTAAAGGCATTTGAACATATCTAAAAAGGTTGAAAATGATCCAGGAGAGACCATTTGGTGTCTCTCGTGGTGCAAGACATCTTAGGGTCAGGAATCCCACAATGGTGGGAAGTCGACTGGCCAGCAACGCAGCAGTCCATCTCAGAGCAACACAATGTGCTTATCTGACCTCCTCATTCAGAGAATGTGGAGGACATAACTGGTTGGGTCAGCAGCCCAGTCAATCACATCCTCCGGGTGAGTGGGCCTTTACAGACTGTGGGTTGCTGCTCCAATGGAGAGGGAAAAAAGCAAACATGCCACGGTCATCCAGTCTGGTCTCGGGTGAAAGTGGGCTTTTGGAGGTGCTGGAACTGCTGAAGAAATGGTTTGTGAAGTGTACACTGACAGACTGGCCAGGTGAATTCAGCTGAAAGCTATGATGCTTTATTAATGAAATGTGTTAAATCCACTTCAACTAGTGTAGATGAAGTGGAGACAGGTTCATTCAGGCTAAGGTCTATTTTTCTCCATTTCCGCCTGACTGACGTGCCCAAAGTAAACTGCCTGTTACTCAGGCCCTGAAGCCAGGATTTGCATATAATTGGTACCATTGGAAAGAAAACTCTGAAGTTTGTAGAAATGTTAAAATAATGTAGGAGACTAACAATAGATATGGTAGGAGAGAATACAAAATAAAAGCCAACCAGAATTTTTTGGGGAGAGCCCATGCTCTTCCAATCAAACATATAGGGAAGAAATGTAATCTTGCTCCCAGTATGCAATTCCTATGGCTTCCACTTTCAGTAGTCTTTGGGAAGAAACAATCCTGAAACCGTGACCAAACGAGGAAGAATTATGAGTTTTAGTAGTGGGATACAGACTTGGAAATGAGTCTATGAGCGCGACAGAGGATGCGTGATGAAGAGGACACGCACCTGCAAAGATTTTTTAAAAGTAGGCAAATATTTAATCGCTATTTGTGAATTTATGAAACCTGTGCTGGTGGAAAAATATTTTAATGTGGGGCGTCGTCCTCAAACAATCGCATGGCATGCTTTCGCTGTAAAGCCTATTGTATATCGGACAATGCAGTTAGATTAACAAGAATTTAAGCTTTTAACCGATATAAGACACTTATGTTCCTAAATGTTTAATATCCATCATTTTTATGATTATTTATTTGAATTGCTCTCCCTCCACTTTCACCGAAAGTTGTCCCGCTAGCGGGACGCCTATCCCTGAGAGTTAAAGAAAGATTTTTAAGCCATTAGACAATTGAGACATGGATTGTGTATGTGTGCCATTCAGAGGGTGAATGGGCAAGACAAAAGATTTAAGTGCCTTTGAATGGGTTATGGCAGTAGGTGCCAGGCATACCGGTTTGTGTCAAGAACTGCAAAACTGCTGGGTTTTTCACATAGTTTCCTGTGTGTATCAAGAATGGTCCACCACCCAAAGGACATCCAGCCAACTTAACACAATCAATTGTGGGAAGCAGTGTCAACATGGGCCAGCATTGCTGTGGAAAGCTTTCGATACCTTGTAGAGTCCCTGCTCCAATGTAATTGCCCTCTTGAAACTCTGGGGGCGCTATATCATTTTTGGATAAAAAGACGTGCCCGTTTTAAGCGCAATATTTTGTCACAAAAAGATGCTCGACTATGCATATAATTGATAGCTTTGGAAAGAAAACACTGACGTTTCCAGAACTGCAAAGATATTCTCTGTGCGTGCCCTAGAACGTGAGCTACAGGCAAAACCAAGATGAAACGGCATCCAGGAAATCAGCAGGATTTTTGAGGCTCCGTTTTCCATTGTCTCCTTATATGGCTGTGAATGCGAGAGGAATGAGCCTGCCCTTTCTGTCGTTTCCCCAAGGTGTCTGCAGCATTGTGACATATTTGTAGGCATATCATTGGAAGATTGACCATAAGAGACCACATTTACCAGGTGTCCGCCCGGTGTCCTGCGCCGAAATTGGTGCGCAAACCTCAGCTGCAAGTATTTTTCCATGGAATTCAGAGAAGAAAGCAGGCTTCCACGAACGATATATCAATGAAGAGATATGTGAAAAAACACCTTGAGGATTGATTCCAAACAACGTTTGCCATGTTTCGGTCGATATTATGGAGTTGATTCGGAAAAAGTTTGACGTTGTTGGTGACTGAATTTTCGTTTCGTTTCGGTAGCCAAATGTGATGTACAAAACGAAGCGATTTCTCCTACACAAAGATGCTTTCAGGAAAAACTGAACATTTGCTATGTAACTGAGAGTCTCCTCATTGAAAGCATCCGAAGCTCTTCAAAGGTAAATGATTTTATTTATTTGGTTATCTGGTTTTTGTGAAAATGTTGCGTGCTAAATGCTACTAGCATACTCTTACACAAATTAGTGAATAGCTATGGTTCAAAAGCATATTTTGAAAATCTGAGATGACAGTGTTGTTAAGAAAAGGCTAAGCTTGAGAGCAGGCGCATTATTTTCATTTTATTTGCGATTTTCAGAAATCGTTAACGTTACGTTATGCTAATGAGCTTGAGGCTATAACTGGATACAGGTTTTTTCATAGCCAAACGTGAACAAACGGAGCGATTTGTCCTACACAAATAATATTTTTTTTGAAAAACTGAACATTTGCTATCTAACTGAGAGTCTCCTCATTGAAAACATCTGAAGTTCTTCAAAAGGTAAATGATTTTATTTGAATGATTTTCTTGTTTTTGTGAAAATGTTGCTGACTGAATTCTAGGCTTATAGCTATGTTAGCTATCAATACTCTTACACAAATGCTTGTTTAGCTATGGTTGAAAAGCATATTTTGAAAATCTGAGATGACAGTGTTGTTAACAAAAGTCTAAGCTTGAGAGCAAATATATTTATTTCATTTCATTT
This sequence comes from Oncorhynchus masou masou, assembly GCF_036934945.1. NCBI lineage: Eukaryota > Metazoa > Chordata > Actinopteri > Salmoniformes > Salmonidae > Oncorhynchus > Oncorhynchus masou. The sequence continues at coordinate 31,627,565 of NC_088213.1, forward strand.
GCGATTTTCATGAATAGTTAACGTTGCGTTATGCTAATGAGCTTGAGGCTATAAATAGAATCCCGGATCCGGGATTGCGCGACGCAACAGGTTAAACTCTAACTGGTTGTGCCACCACTGAATGCAAATGCTTCCTGTAGTTGTTGATCAGTCTCTCACATGGAGGAATTTAGGCACACTCTTGCATGCAGAACTACTTTAACTCAGCAACATCTATGGGTTTTCAAGCATGACCTGCTTGTTTCAAGTCCTGTCATATTGGGATTAAGTCTGCACTTTGACTAGGCCAACACAAAACTTCAAATTTGATTGTGTGTTTTGGAAGATTGTCTTGGGTTAATATTATGTTCCAGGCTTCCAGCCAAATAACCACTGGGGGTTCAACCAGCTGGCCGGAGTCACGGTCACTTCCAACTAATTTCCTGATGCAATGGAAGCACACAAACAAAAATAACATTCCCAAGATTTTCTATGATAATGATTGGTTTACAGTCATTTAGCAGACACTCTTATACAGGAGCAAGTAGGGTTAAGGGCCTTGCTCAAGGACACATTGACAGATGTTTCACCTAGCCAGCTCGGGATTCAAACCAGTGACCTTTTGGTTACTAGGCCAATGCTCATAACCACTAGGCTACCTGCCACCAAATTGAATTTCATTTTACATTTAAGTCATTTAGCAGACGCTCTTATCCAGAGCGACTTACAAATTGGTGAATTCACCTTCTGACATCAGTGGAACAGCCAAATTACAATAGTGCATCTAAATCATTTAAGGGGGGGGGTGAGAAGGATTGCTTTATCCTATCCTAGGTATTCCTTGAAGAGGTGGGGTTTCAGGTGTCTCCGGAAGGTGGTGATTGACTCACCACCTTCCGGAGACACCTGAAACCCCACCTCTTCAATTGATTCGATTTCCTGCATTGCCTCAGCCTGGCATTGACATGGGATTGAACCCAACCTTGTGGTGTGGATACAGAGGTTGTAACTGAGCAGAGCTCTGGTGTAGGCTATACGAGGGGGCTCAGATGAATTGGCCTATCAAAACACACTTTGCTCCACTCTGGCAGAACAAAGTGACGTCTCTCACTCTCACAGGGGAGGAGGGCAGCATCTTTCATCAAGTCACAGTGAGATAAATTAACATCACAGAGCCTTAATATCCCCCTGACACACAGTCTGGACTGATCTGACACACTGGCAGCCTCACTTACCATCAGTCACAGACCAGAGGACAGAAACTCTACTTTATATTACTGCTGTAAAGTGTGCAGTTAAAAGGCCTTCCATAAAACAACTATCAATGCTATATAATATAGATGAACTAAATGTACTTCCCTGGGATCAGACACTGACTCATGTGAGTGGGTCGGCCTCCATCTTATATTTCATGAAAGAATACACTGACACTCAACACAAAGACACAGACTCTGAATCACACCGTGCTGATAAACTACAGTATGTAGAGAGGAGGTGCATCATCAGTAACAGATTATAGTTATCCCTTCAGTTTTATTCAACGGGTACTGTTTGTAATGAGATCAGCTCTGATCCAATCCCTGGACCATCTGTTACAGGCAGGTTGAATAACAATTTTTATTGTCTGTCTGTCACACACACAATGGTCTCATGTTTGAGGTTAAAAATAGTGGCTACGGTTCCAGATTTTCTGTGGCTAAAGATCTCTGCTTATGTGCTGGATTTTTTTATACGGTAGCTGCTGCCCACTCTGCTGCCTTCGTAGCTGCTGCCCTAATTGTGTAACAATCCTCTGTAGTCTCCACACAACAGTGATATTTATCAAGAGGGATAAGAGCAACAAAAAGCCATGTCAATGAGTTGAACACAACAGGCATTATCTGATTACAGACACACGTCTGGAGAGAAGACAGACTTACACACAGCTACAGCTGGCAGCCAGCCCAAAGCTAACCATTAGATTAGTATTCATTCAAAGAACAGACAGCCCTATTTGCATCACATCACTGTGTGTAGGAAACACCTTCTACTCAAAGATTCTTAAACAATGACTCAACTAAAAGAAGACAGGCGGTGTCCAGGCACTCCGATACACCCATGGGGTAATACCTCACCAAAGTCATGTTGAAACAGACTAATTCTGAGTAACTGCTCTACTATAGTCTGGAAGATCAAATCAAATTTTATTTGTCACATACATATGGTTAGCAGATGTTAATGCGAGTGTAGCGAAATGCTTGTGCTTCCAGTTCCGACAATGCAGTAATAACCAACAAGTAATCTAACTAACAATTCCAAAACTAATATCTTATACACAGTGTAAGGGGATAAAGAATATGTACATAAAGATATGAGTGATGGTGCAGAGCAGCATATGCAAGATACATTAGATGTTATCGAGTACAGTATATACATATGAGATGAGTATGTAAACAAAGTGGCATAGTTAAAGTGGCTAGTGATACATGTATTACATAAGGATGCAGTAGATGATAGAGTACAGTATATACGTATACATATGAGATGAATAATGTAGGGTATGTAAACATTATATTAGGTAGCATTGTTTAAAGTGGCTAGTGATATATTTTACATCCTTTCCCATCAATTCCCATTATTGAAGTGGCTGGAGTTGAGTCAGTGTGTTGGCAGCAGCCACTCAATGTTAGTGGTTGCTGTTTAACAGTGATGGCCTTGAGATAGAAGCTGTTTTTCAGTCTCTCGGTCCCAGCTTTGATGCACCTGTACTGACCTTGCCTTCTGGATGATAGCGGGGTGAACAGGCAGTGGCTCGGGTGGGTGTTGTCCTTGATGATCTTTATGGCCTTCCTGTAACATCGGGTGGTGTAGGTGTCCTGGAGAGCAGGTAGTTTTCCCCCGGTGATACGTTGTGCAGACCTCACTACCCTCTGGAGAGCCTTAAGGTTGTGGGTGGAGCAGTTGCCGTACCAGGCGGTGATACAGCCCGCCAGGATGCTCTCGATTGTGCATCTGTAGAAGTTTGTGAGTGTTTTTGGTGACAAGCCAAATTTCTTCAGCCTCCTGAGGTTGAAGAGGTGCTGCTGCGCCTTCTTCACGATGCTGTCTGTGTGAGTGGACCAATTTAGTTTGTCTGTGATGTGTATGCCGAGGAACTTAAAACTTACTACCCTCTCCACTACTGTTCCATCGATGTGGATAGGGGGTGTTCCCTCTGCTGTTTCCTGAAGTCCACAATCATCTCCTTAGTTTTGTTGACGTTGAGTGTGAGGTTATTGTCCTGACACCACACTCCGAGGGCCCTCACCTCCTCCCTGTAGGCCGTCTCGTCGTTGTTGGTAATCAAGCCTACCACTGTTGTGTTGTCCGCAAACTTGATGATTGAGTTGGAGGCGTGCGTTGCCGCGCAGTCGTGGGTGAACAGGGAGTACAGGAGAGGGCTCAGAACGCACCCTTGTGGGGCACCAGTGTTGAGGATCAGCGGGGTGGAGATGATGTTGTTGCCTACCCTCACCACCTGGGGTGGCCCGTCAGGAAGTCCAGTACCCAGTTGCACAGGGCGGGGTCGAGACCCAGGGTCTCGAGCTTGATGACGAGCTTGGAGGGTACTATGGTGTTAAATACCGAGCTGTAGTCAATGAACAGCATTCTCACATAGGTATTCCTCTTGTCCAGAGGGGTTAGGGCAGTGTGCAGTGTGGTTGAGATTGCGTCGTCTGTGGACCTATTTGGGCGGTAAGCAAATTGGAGTGGGTCTAGGGTGTCAGGTAGGGTGGAGGTGATATGGTCCTTGACTAGTCTCTCAAAGCACTTCATGATGACGGAAGTGAGTGCTACGGGGCGGTAGTCGTTTAGCTCAGTTACCTTAGCTTTCTTGGGAACAGGAACAATGGTGGAAGATGGGCACAAATCTTGGATCAGCTCCACCAATCCTAGGCTAGAACTCAAAACTGACATTGAATTAGACCAAGTGCTAATTTTACTTTTATGTAATGTCAATAGTCAATAGTCTTCGTCCTTGCTTTAATTGACAACTGCAGTAGGTCAAACAATCCATCTCCGTCAGACCGCTAGCTGGCCGTACATCCTGGCAGAACTTACCATTAGGTATGGATCTAGGATGAGCTTACCGTGCCCAAAACATCAACCCCGCAGGGGGAAAACGAAAAATAAAATAAAAACTTAAGCTCAGTGTGAAGGGGCAACTCCTTCCTTCCTTCCTTCCTTCCTTCCTTCCTTCCTTCCTCTGGGCTGCAGTTTAGCAGGAAATGAGGCTGGTCCCCGAGGAGCTGCAAGTCAGCCTGACCAGAACTACTGGAGCAGAGACAAGGCCATCTCCATCTCCAGTCTTAACACCATTGACAAAGCCAGTTTTCAACTGAGCTGGCCAGAAAGTAATACATAAAGGTAAACTGAGGATAGGATACTGTAGACGGTGTTGGAATGATAAACTATGAGAGGAACGAGACAACCCTCCCAAGAGTTTGGACTAACTTAACCGAAGGGCATATTAAAATAAAACAAGAAAGCTGATTTCCATGGTAAGCTAAAACAACATTATCATTGTGCTGTGAGAATGCTGATTTTGCTTTCTCCTTAGCTGGAACTCATATTTCATAATTATCAGTTTTGATAGAACATGGCTCCCATACTGGTGTGGAACTGGAGTGCTGAAACCATAAGGCTACAGTTTGATGAACTTTCGGGATGATGCAGGCAATTTGGTGCTCACATCCCCATGGCAACCAGCTGCCTCCTTAAAGGTCTTAACATTGGCATAATACATGTTAATACAAGGGGAAACCACAGGTGGAACTTCCATAAAGACACAATATTTCAAACAGAGCCAACTGTTAAAAGAGATTAAAACAGAGATTAACAAGACAAATGTTTTTATGTGGGAAAAACTACAGGTGGAACTTTAGAGGTTTCCTACAGAGCAGAAACACAGTACTAACAGCCATTACATAGAGTTACACCTAATATCGATGAGTAACGTGATGAAACTTCCTACGGCAGGTCCAAGCTGTAAAATACCGTCCAGTCCACTGAAGTCCTGCTTCAAAATCAAAAATGACGCCCTACTACCCATAGCGCACTACTTTTTAAATTATGCCAAAAGCAGTGCACTACATAGGGAATAGGGTCCCATTTGAGTTGTCTGTGTGAGAGCGCTTCTCGCTCAAATGCCATATTGGGCTATTGATAGCTTGACAGGGCGCTCCTTCAACTCGCCGTTTTTCCCTAACCTGAATTAATTACTGAGAAGAAAATCATTTGTGCTCTCTGAGGCTGGGCCAGTGGCCCCAGCTGATCATTAGCCTGCCTGCCCCCAGGTAAATCTGGACAACTTCTCTGGCCTCGCTCCTACTTAATCAGCTGACTAATGAGTTGACCTACAGGACAAAAGGTCTCTCAGTGTTTATGGAACAGAGGCAGAGGGGGAATACAAAGCAAACATCTTGTGTAACTAATCTGAGACGCTGTAAAATGAATCAACCTGCGTTGTTCTGTGGAGTGCTCCTGATAAAGAGCCTTCCTCCCAACACTGACGACCGGGCACATTAGGAAGAGGGATTTAATGTTCCAAAGAAATGATGGGCTGTAATGAAGAACAACCGTTCTCGTCCTCTAACTGATTGCAATATTTGATAAGTCAGAATGCAACCTTATATAACATCAATTGAACTATTTTCCTTGGCCCCTGCAGCCTTGTTACAGACACAAACATGTGTGTACTAGACATTTCATGCTGTGTGTACACAACCTGACATGTGACAGTGATACAGCGGAAACTGAAAGCTAATACAACACACAAACACACATGCCTCCTGTTACAAAGCAAGAGCTCTTTCTGTCTTGCACTAACAGACACAGAGCGCTGGCACCCTGGATGCCTGAGAAAAGGTGGTCAGATGATCAACACTTACTGCTACCAGCAACATCCCCAATGTTCACCCAATATACAGCTACATTGCTGTGTGTGTGTACAACTACAGTACAGTTATTTTAAGTTTCTTGTCCTTGATGGTATCTTGCAGCAAGCCAACTTAATGTAAAACACGATTCAAACTCCATGGCTCTTTTTAATTAAAATATGAATAACATGATATCAGCCATAGTACAGCAGTTACAGCACCGTGTGATAAAATCAACTTCCTCCAGGACATAAAAAAAATACATCTCAAGTCTGCTTTACCAAAATACCTCAAATAACAGAAAAGCCTCTGTTGGCTAAATCAATTACAAGAGAACCTCAGTTCAGTTCAAATTTTATGGAGATTATCCTGTGCTAGACCTAGCTTTAAAGCCTGCCACTCCCAGCTGAGGATGGGCATTTTGGGAAACATTTGATGCATAAAAAGAACCCCCCCATTCCAATTTTAGCTCACAGCAGAGGCCCCTAGAGAGACTGATCCTCCTGTTCTAAGACAGTATGGCTGCAGAGCCACAGGGCCAGATCACATGTTGACTTGAGAATCACGGGGCTGAATGGCCACATTGCCGCAGAGGAGCGTTCCTCACGCAGTGGAAGAAAGGGAGCTTTATGGAGGTGAACAGAGCTGGGCTTTCTGCAGGGAACAGACCCTTACACAGCCTTACAGCGCTCCAGCCTGCCCACAGGGTGTTTAAACACACGCCTACACCAACCCCACGCAGTTACACACACCTCAGTCCTGCCACGGGGAAGCGAGGCAGAGCTGGGCGGCCGGAGATAAGGGCTGGGGTGAGCTAGGCAGGGAGGAGAGGACAAGCCAGGAGGATTCTCAGTCCAAAGGCATTTACTGCACTGTGTGTGGGGGATAGGGGAATCAACTGTCTGTTGGCTGTGTGTATGCTGGGGGAATAATAATGTATGGCTCTGTGTGTATGCTGGGGGAATAATAATGTATGGCTCTGTGTGTATGCTGGGGGAATAATAATGTATGGCTCTGTGTGTATGCTGGGGGAATCATAATGTATGGCTCTGTGTGTATGCTGGGGGAATAATAATGTATGGCTCTGTGTGTATGCTAGGGGAATAATAATGTATGGCTCTGTGTGTATGCTGGGGGAATCATAATGTATGGCTCTGTGTGTATGCTGGGGGAATCATAATGGATGGCTCTGTGTGTGTGTGTGTGTGTGTGTGTGGTAAGTGGCAGAGTTCCATTGGCGTTGGCTCTTACTCCGCCGTTTCACTTTCTCGCCTTGACCGCAGGAGGCTCAAGACCTATGGCTATACACACTAGCGTAGGAAGTCATGTATGCAGTCATCTTACTTGAGGCCATCTCTATCTCTCCTTACACCAGTCTGGCCTCCATGTGGACAGTGCCTGCTCCAGACCCATGCAGTCTCAGTTGGAGACCTTTGATTTCCACCAGCGTCTAACTATAACCCTCTTTGCCTGTCATCACCAAGCATGGTTAGCCTCAAGATTAAAAAAAGGGTATTTGGCTAGCAGCCCGAAAACAGCAGATTACGGAAAAATCACACATTTAAGTCCGAAAGGGGAAGCATGCAGGGGAGCAGAACGAGAGGAGCAGAACGAGAGGAGCAGAACGAGAGGAGCAGGCCTTTCCAGAGCCAGAAGATTTGTTGTATTCGTTAACGCTGATGAAATTAATTCGATCAATTCAGGGCAGCAGAGAAGACATCGGGGCGGTAGTAAACAAGTCTTAATGCCATCTGCTCAGGCCACTGCAGTAAAGCTGCTTTCTTCACAAATTCACTTAATCCCAGGAGATTTACTCCACTTAACTAGGCCACAGAAATGCCCTGTTAGCAGCTGGGTGACTCTAAAGCACATGTTTTTGCTCTCGATTGGGGGGGGACCCAAAACCCATTGACATGTTCTCCAACCCTCTAAGAGTCTACTACTTCAATCTGTCTCCCGGCTTATTAAAATAACTCAACTGTCACATTCATTGAGTGCATGTCCCTTTCTCTTTTCACTCAGAGAAGCTCTGCTCTAACAGCTGACAGACCTGGACCCAAGCCAGAGTGACGGTGCCCATAACTCACTCCATTACACCCCCCCTCCCCCCCAGCTATTCCAGATCCCTTCCTCTGTCTCTCTTCAATAGAACCACACACCCAGCTGACTGCATGAGAAATTACAGTATTTTTTTTACGAGGACACCACAATGAAACAGCCTATTCATGTAGAGGCGTGACGATTCCCGTGTTATGCGTTAAGTATTGCCTAATATAAGAACCATCCTACACGTCTCTTCTCTCAGAACTGAATCATTATGTGGCATTGGCACACGACGTGACTCGTATTTCCATGTTAATCATGCATTGACGTCAATGGTAGATTTGTATAAAGAATCAAGTTAGGCACGGGGAGAACAAATTCTGCTGTCACTGAAACAGTGTCTTTTTTAAAATCGGGATCTTACCGGTTATCGTTGAGTTGTGTGTATCGTGGCTGAGGGTCTGGATCTCCGTCGTTCACATCATAGCTGGCGTCTGGGTCCTACAGGCAGACAGAGACAATCAGAATCACTCATCTATGATAAGAGGAGTAAAAGTCTAGGGGTGAAAATCAATAGTCCAAAATGGCCTCCTCTCCTCATCAACATGGATCATGGAAAGGAAGCCACCTTAAACTATTGAGATGCAGCAGCCCCAGCCTTGAAGCCAGGGGTAAGATGACGGTGATACTCACATAGTTTGATATAAGGTCTGGGTGGTTCTTCTCTATACCATCGTCCAGGATGGACACCACCACTCCCTTCCCAGTGTAGCCCAGCTCCCATGCACCTTTAGCATTCAGGTCACGATGATTAGCATTGTACTGTGGAGTAGAAAACACCAAGAACAGTCAATGGAGTCTAAAGATCCATTACAAGACACACGTTAAATGACGAAAATTATCAAACTTATATCTTTGCATCATCAAATTAAGCATTTAAGCATACCATATTCCACAAACCCCTGAGGTACCTTATTGCTATTATAAACTGATTACCAACGCAATTAGAGCAGTAAAAATACATGTTTTGATACACGGTCTGATATATCACGGCTGTTCGCCAATCAGCATTCAGGGCTCGAACCACCCAGTTTATAATTGTTTTTATGACATGGAAAAAAATATACCGCGGATCGTCTCCAACCAGAAATATATAGATGAGTGTTTGGGTGGTGTGTCAAGACTGCATTAGACATCAATCATAACAGAAAATGACTAAATCCCTACGGGATGCAGACGGCATCCTGTGGCACCATACAGGCTTACAACATCCTGTGGTGCTAGGCAGACAAAGAGACAGGCAGACAGGCTCATCACTCAGCATGTAGCATCAGTCCCAGACCAGAAGCAGCATACATCTCTCATCAGAGCCACCCCGAGGGTCTCTGTTAGTGGGCAACCAGCCACCAGGGTAATGGTACAGAGACTTCTACACAGGCCTTTTGGTATTCTCGCCACATCATACTTGACCATTGGTCAAATACCATGACTGAGGCCTTGCAGTTCACAGCCATTTCTCTAAAAAATGCTGCCGCAATTTAATGTAATTTGTCTGAAAAGCGTCCTACTATTTTCCTCTTATCCAAGGCCTTCAATGTCAGATACCACACCCCTTCGGTGTCAGATACCACACCCCTTCGGTGTCAGATACCACACCCCTTCGGTGTCAGATACCACACCCCTTCGGTGTCAGATACCACACCCCTTCGGTGTCAGATACCACACCCCTTCGGTGTCAGATAGATCAAAGCTTTGGCCATGGTTGTGTGGATCCATCTCAATCCTGATTAAATCTGGAAATTACCCTGAAAATTCTCCAGGCTCTTGTAATGGTCTTGGACATTGGTATTTCTGTGTTTTTCCTATACCTAAATTGACCACTTACTGCATTAAATATTGGCACATGAACAAACTGTCCTGCCTTCGAAATCTCACACTGTGCCTTGAGCTTTTTTATTTATTTATTTTTTATCCATGAGGGACAGACCAGTGATATTAGCTGCGGTCATACATGAGAATAAGCAGAGGAAGTAGCAGCAGAGTCTATCCATGTCCTTATCATAGAGACACAGTGTAAACTGACGACAGATACTTTCTGCCACCAAGAATCACCTGGGCTCAGGCTCTCAGACTAGGCTCTCAGACTAGGCTCTCAGACTAGGCTCTCAGACTAGGCTCTCAGACGCTCATACAGCAGCACCCCATCTAGAACACTGCTTAGCCTGAGTGCACCCTTGTTACATGCACACTACACCCTTATACACACCACACTACAACATTACACCATTGCTAGAGCGACATGCGCCCACTACCCTTTTTACACTCCTTACACCCTCACAACCATCTCATTGCATACTCTCTACTCCTCGTACCTCACTGCACAGTAGCCTTACTAAACCCTCTAACCGCAAGCAGCACCAGCTATACCTCTCCATACTTCTCCATCGCAGGGCCCCGGGTTCCCTGCCTCCCTCTGTGGCATGATAGTAAACTGCTTAAGTCAAATCAGTGTGCCTGGAGAGTTCGCGAGCGAGCTGTGTGCGACAGAGCTGTGAACTCCGGAGGGGAATTAAATGTAGCTAGTCACACTGGTGAAGTCAGCAGCACCCCCCCCCCCCCCCCAACAACAGCTCGGGGACATGGGGCGAAATTGGATTTGCTTCAGCTCCAGCATGAGCATGTTGGAGAATAAGCGAGGAATGTTTGTTTGTTGAGAATTACAATCAACTCTTTTATATTGCCTTGAACCTTCTTTGAGACTAATTAAAGGTGGAGCAAAGTGAAGAGAAATCACAACTTGTTTATCTCACCGTTTCTTTCATGGACCACTGGATCAGACTGTGTAACCTTGTCAAAGTGCTTCACTTTGCATTTAAGATGATACATACAGTCAATAACTGAGACTGGTTTAATTTCAGTCCTTTATGTGTATTCACGGCCTCGTTCGGGGACTGTGCCATTGTCTGGGGAATAGAATAAATAGATGAATTCAATTTAAGACTGGAAACCCAAATGTGTATGCCGTTCTGATAATGGACTCCTAAAAGACCATGGTCATTAAGCAGTCCATTCTGCATCGACCAAGACGCTTAAATCACACCCACTCCTTCAGACAAAGGGCCGCCATGTATTAATACAGTATATTGAATAGAGTAAAGTTGATTTTTTTACTCAACCAACAGGGAAATATCCACTGAGTTATTGGAGAATGGGCAGACCGATCAAACAGAGCGCTGGGCTCTGCTGTGCCACAGTATGGGCTATTATGTCATTTCCCTTTTAATAAAGAGACTGGCTCTATAGAGCCCTGTGCATCCAGACATAACAGTGCACACAGCCGAGCACAGAGAGGAATTACTGATCAACTGAGAAGATGTTTGAGCTGTCTGTCTCCTGACAACACAGTGGCTTCAGTGATGGACAGTTGTCTGAGAGGTTGTTTCTGAAATGTCAGTCCATACACTGAGGAAGTCTTTGTGGCTTATTTATGACAGCAATGAAGCGCTGGGAGTGGGTATTGATTTCTCTCCCTCACATGACACATTCTTCCTCATATTTTTACTATTGAGAGATAATAAAGTGATAACTCGCTGTTGGCTGAGCTCCCTGCCTGTGCCATTAAACCCCTACAACTCATCCAGAACGCCGCAGCCCGTCTGGTGTTCAACCTTCCCAAGTTCTCTCACGTCACCCCGCTCCTCCGCTCTCTCCAATGGCTTCCAGTTGAAGCTCGCATCCGCTACAAGACCATGGTGCTTGCCTACGGAGCTGTGAGGGGAACGGCACCGCAGTACCTCCAGGCTCTGATCAGGCCCTACACCCAATCAAGGGCACTGCGTTCATCCACCTCTGGCCTGCTCGCCTCCCTACCACTGAGGAAGTACAGTTCCCGCTCAGCCCAGTCAAAACTGTTCGCTGCTCTGGCCCCCCAATGGTGGAACAAACTCCCTCACGACGCCAGGACAGCGGAGTCAATCACCACCTTCCGGAGACACCTGAAACCCCACCTCTTCAAGGAATACCTAGGATAGGATAAAGCAATCCTTCTCACCCCCCTTAAATGATTTAGATGCACTATTGTAAAGTGGCTGTTCCACTGATGTCAGAAGGTGAATTCACCAATTTGTAAGTCGCTCTGGATAAGAGCGTCTGCTAAATGACTTAAATGTTAAATGTGATAAAGATTGTTAAACGTCAGCCAGACTTGGTCTACTCACCAGGTACCACTGCTGGGTAAACTTGGGGTCTGAGGGCTCCGTGTAGATGTCCCTCTTCTTCCTACTCTTCACCACCTGCTGTTCTGCCCATGTCACCTGAGGAACACACACACACACACACAGAGAGGCATCAGTCATGGCATTAAACAGAGAGATGTGATTTCATTCAGCTTGGGCACTCCACATTAAAGCTGGAATCTTTAATGGTGAAACTACCACATCCTTTCCCGAAACTACGACAAACAAGTTACTGCAAACTGTTATTTTTTTCTTCTTCATTAGACATTGTACTAGTGAGAAGCAGCAATATGTACTGCAATTTTTGACCACATTGGGCGACACTCCTCACATCCACTTCGTCAATAAAACAAAAACAATAAACAAAAGCCGTGGGGCAAACAGTGGCGCCGTTTCCCCTGCTGCGGATTCCATCTTCAAGTAGACTCGTTCACCATCTTAATATCCTGATGGGAACGCCACTACTCCTCTAGTAACAGGGATTTCAACCAGAGGAGGGCCATTACTGAAGTAGCCGTGCTAATGCGGCACTCAATATACCAGAGGAAGACCATTAGTACAGGGTATAAGGAATAACGATGAGCAGGAGGGAACATGAGGGTCACCGTTTCCCCCGAATTAAAGAGAAATCTAGTTTCAGCAAGCAGAGCGGGATGACAGCAGAGAGAGATAAAGGGAACAGTAGTTCTAACATGCGTTTCAGGAGCTCCTCATTAGAGACCGAGCCTAACGACGGCCTGCGCTGAGACTAATTACAACTGCTAGATGAGGTCAGATAGGGGGCCACACAGACAAAAACAACATAGAAAGGAGGATATATACACACACCCAGTCTTTATCCTCAGTCTCCCTCCTCGCTGTGCTCTGCCTCCCCACACAAAGCCCTAGTAATAACAGTAAGCAGGGAGGGATTTTTCTGGATTTTGTGTGCATTGTGTTTTATTTATTATTTTTGCCAGGTATTACTGCGCTGTTGGAGCTAGAAACTGTGTAAGCGATCAATAAAATGTGATTTGATTTGAGATATTCTTCTCAGGGAGTTCCAGCCGGCGTGCGGCAAAAAGTGTGGACAGAGGCAGATTGCACACAACGACAACCCTGCGTCACACCCCCTCTACTGGCTGCTGTCTCTCCGTACAGTCGAGTGGCTGAAAGGGACGCAGGCAGAGGGGGAAGTGGAGAGAGCGGTGTGGACGAGAATCTGCAGCAGGGAGGCAAGAGACTGCTGCAAGGACAGAGAGGCAGGCATGAAGGACAACCAGGAACCACAGCAGCCCCCTCTCTGCTAACAGCTCAAACCACAAGAGCGTCAATAACACCAAGGTTACTACCGACACAACACACACCTTTCTGCGCTGCCCTCCAACCAATAATTGGTGTACAGAAGTTTTTTTTTTTTTTTTAAGCGGACGTGTTTACATGAATCAGTGTTGAAAGGCCTTTGCTGGTTGGCAGTTGTACAGAATCACACTGGAGCAGATGCTTCCACAGTGGGTGGCCCCTTCACAAGGTCAACACATTAAGAAGAATGGGGGACTGGGGGTGGGGCGCTACTGTACTGACAGCAGCAATATGAAAACAGAGATAACATGGGGGATTTGTCTGTGTCCTACAGCAGGGGATATCAGATGAAATAGTGGGGCATGGCTACGTTAGACTATTGGGATGTACCATCCGACTTCACTCCATTACCCATGAGTCCACGTGACTTCCTGTCAGGAAGCAACAGTTTCCATTGATCTCTAATCCAGGCTGCAGTCATGGAACAGAGTAGATAGTGTTGCTTTCCTCTCTTTACCCAGTCACCAGCTTTACACTCACCAGCTCCCCACAGACCAGTCACCAGCTTTACACTCACCAGCTCCCCACAGACCAGTCACCAGCTTTACACTCACCAGCTCCCCACAGACCAGTCACCAGCTTTACACTCACCAGCTCCCCACAGACCAGTCACCAGCTTTACACTCACCAGCTCCCCACAGACCAGTCACCAGCTTTACACTCACCAGCTCCCCACAGACCAGTCACCAGCTCCCCACAGACCAGTCCAGCTTTACACTCACCAGCTCCCCACAGACCAGTCACCAGCTTTACACTCACCAGCTCCCCACAGACCAGTCCCAGCTTTACACAGACCAGCTCCCCACAGACCAGTCATCAGTTTTACACTCACCAGCTCCCCACAGACCAGTCATCAGCTCCCACACCAGACCAGTCACCAGCTCCCCACAGACCAGTTCCCCACAGACCAGTCACCAGCTCCCCACAGACCAGTCACCAGCTCCCCACAGACCAGTCACCAGCTTTACACTCACCAGCTCCCCACAGACCAGTCACCAGCTTTACACTCACCAGCTCCCCACAGACCAGTCACCAGCTCCCCACAGACCAGTCACCAACCCCACAGACCAGTCATCAGCTTTACACTCACCAGCTCCCCACAGACCAGTCACCAGCTCCCCACAGACCAGTCACCAGCTTTACACTCACCAGCTCCCCACAGACCAGTCACCAGCTTTTCACCACAGACTCACCAGCTCCAGCTCCCCACAGACCAGTCACCAGCTCCCCACAGACCAGTCCAGTCACCAGCTCCCCACAGACCAGTCCAGTCACCAGCTCCCCACAGACCAGTCATCAGCTCCCCACAGACCAGTCATCAGCTTTACACTCACCAGCTCCCCACAGACCAGTCACCAGCTTTCACACTCCACACAGACCAGTCATCAGCTTTATACCCAGCTCCCCATAGACCAGTCACCAGCTTTACACTCACCAGCTCCCCATAGACCAGTCACCAGCTTTACACTCACCAGCTCCCCACAGACCAGTCATCAGCTTTACACTCACCAGCTCCCCACAGACCAGTCACCAGCTCCCCACAGACCAGTCACCAGCTTTACACTCACCAGGTCCCCACAGAATAATGACGACTGCTCCCCACAGACCAGTCACCAGCTTTACACTCACAGCTCCCCACAGACCAGGGCATCAAAAACAAAGTTTCACAAAAGGCTTTAAACCAGTGATATTGTCATGGCCAGAAGCAACATGGGTTTTCCCTGACTGTTAAGTATCTTACTCCCCACTGACCAGTCACCATTTACTCAAAAACAAACCACATGGGTTTTCCCTGACTGTTAAGTATCTTACTCTGCGATTTACTGGCGGCCACAGAATGAGGCTAGGTCAGCCATGCGGAGAGTGAGAGGGCCAAAAGAGGGAGGGAGAGGACCCCTGTAATTGTGCCATGCCACAGTCTGGGCTCGTCCTCCTGCAAACAAGGCATTAACAAGGCCTGCTACAAGACCCCTTAATCACAGCTCAAGCACACTCAGTCAGGCATGCAGATTAGCTGCTGGTACTGGGCTCACTATGTGGTGTGTGTACTGAGAACACACATTAGGGAGAAACTCACTTTCCATGAAAACAACAGTCTCTATGGTAACTCAGGGCAACACTGTTTACAGTCTGCATTTGACCAATGGAGCCTGTCATTGCTTTCATGAACTCTGCCAACCACAATACAACCAGAAAGAACACTGTTTATAGTTTGTTACCTTGATGTTCCAGATGGAAAACCAGAGGTTCAGATGGAAAATGGAGGTTCTGGACTGTTAATGAACAGTCTGCTAAGCCCAGACAGCGTCAGTCTGGGGGAGGGGGTCAGTATCTCTGAGGTTATTGATTATCTGAGGTTATTGATTAAAAACAGGTCAGTCATGAAAGATAGCATCCCAGAGTAGCTAAATCCCTCTCTTAAGATGCACAGGGTTATCAAGTAGCGCCTGACTGCAGAGGATGAACAAGCATTTCGCTACACTCGCATTAACATCTGCTAACCATGTGTATGTGACCAATAACATTTGATTTGAGGATGGGAAGGCTAAAAAATAAAATACTTAAAAAAACCTCACATGGCGCAACCAATCTTTTCCATAGGACTGATCTTTTCAAATTAGCCTAACGGATCACCCCAGAAAACAGCATTAACTTTTTGGTGACCGGGGGGCAGTATTGAGTAGCTTCAATGAATAAGGTGCCCAGAGTGAACTGCTTGCTACTCTGTCCCAGGTGCTAATATATGCATATTATTATTAGTATTGGATAGAAAACACTCTGAAGTTTCTAAAACTGTTTGAATGATGTCTGAGTATAACAGAATTCATATGGCAGGCAAAAACCTGAGAAAAATCCATCCAGGAAGTGGGAAATCTGAGGCTTGTAGTTTAACTCAGCCCCTATTGTAGATACAGTGGGATATTGGTTATGTTGTACTTCCTAAGGCTTCCACAAGATGTCAACAGTCTTTGGAACTTTGTTCGAGGCTTCAACTGTGAAGTGGGACCGAATGAGAGAAGAATGAGCAAGGTGACTGGCAGAGTGCCGCAGGCTCTGAGGCACGGTCACGGGAGAGTTAGCTCTCGTTCCATTGCTTTTCTACAGACATAGGAATTCTCCGGTTGGAACATTATTGAAGATTTATAATAAAAACATCCTAAAGATTGATTCTATTCATCGTTTGAGAAGTTTCTACGGGCTGTAACTGAACTTTTTGTCCGACGTTCAGCTAGACCTGAACGCACTTTTGGATTTGTTTACCAAACGCCCTAACAAAAGAAGCTATTTATAATGTCATTTCTGACTAATGTTGGCCACCCAATATGGCGGATATCTTTTTGGCTGCTTTGTTGTCTGAACGCTATACTCAGATTATTGCATGGTTTGCTTTTTCCGTAAAGTTTATTTTTTATTTTTTAAATCTGACACAGCAGTTGCATTAAGGAGAAGTATATCTCTAATTCCATGTATAACACTTGTATTTTCATCAACATTTATAATGAGTATTTCTGTAAATAGATGTGGCTCTCTGCACAATCACTGCATGTTTTAGAACTACTGAACGTAACGCGATGTTTTTATATAAATATGCACTTTATCGAACAAAACATACATGTATTGTGTAACATGAAGTCCTATGAGTGTAAGCTGATGAAGATCAAAGGTTAGTGATTCATTTTTATCTCTATTTGTGCTTTTTGTGACTCCTCTTCGGCTGGAAAAATGGCTGTGTTTTTCTGTGAGTTGGTGGTGACCTAACATAATCGTTTGTGGTGCTTTCGCTGTAAAGCATTTTTGAAATCAGACACCGTGGCTGGATTAAGGATAATTTATTCTTTAAAATGTTATAAAATTATTGTATACTTAAGGAATTTTAATGAGATTTTTATGGTTTTGAATTTGGCGATTTGCACTTTCACTGGCTGTTGGCGAGGTGGGACGCTACCGTCCCACATATCCCAGAGAGGTTAATGAGAGGCTTGTGTTTTTCATATGAGACAGGGAGTGAATAAACATTTTGAATGGATGGATTTAAAATCAACATATTAAGACAAGAGAAGTTAACTTTGTCTCCGAGTTAAGTTTACCACAAATTACCATCCGATCCTCTGTCAAGAAAGACAGACGCTTCCAATGTTAATTACACTTAAAGGCCTTTGCCAAAGTTTCCCTATCGCAAAGAGAGATAATTAAGCAAATGTTTGAAAAGGGAAAAATTGGAGCGAGCCAGAGAGGGAGTCTCCGGGAATTCTTAAACAGACCGAGTGAGGTGGGACAGAACAGAGGGAACCAGCTAGCAGTTAACAGATAAGATCTCCATTATAAATGGGTCCGGATGCCAGCTATCTGAGACGGCGTTTCTCTTTGCTCCAGACCATTCACATACAAGACCCCGGCTGCTTGGTTAAACGCTGCTGTCCAGCAGATACTGAGCAGACAGGTCTCTGTGCCTTCCTTCCTGCTCTCTTCTCTTCCCCTCCATATACAAACATGAACACAACCAAACCATGAACACAACCAAACCATGAACACAACCAAACCATGAACACAACCAAACCATGAACACAACCAAACCATGAACACAACCAAACCATGAACACAACCTTAGGCCCACACCAAAGCTAGAGTACTATTACCATGGCAGAGCATGGCTGTAGTATTACATTGCTGTAGTAACGGTAGCTGTATGGATTGTAAAATTATTAGGTCCAGGGGTTTTCCCTGACAACATGGCCTGCCCAGGAATAACTTGTGGTAATACTGGATTGATGGCATTTCTATGGGTATATCTTTTAGGCCTAACACAATTTCACTACAGCAATGGTCTTACAACAGCAACACAATATTAGAGCAATGGATCACCATTAGATGTGAATGAGCAGCCGGGCCAAGCCCAGGCATTAGCTCCCCGATCAGCGGGGTCTGTCAGCCAGACTGAGTTTTGGCAGAGTCCCTGGCCATTTGGTCCACAGTAATGTGGGTCTTTGAGCAGGGTTTATTGCTGCTTTTGTTTAAGATCCATCTCCCCCAGTGTGACTGCTGTGGGCCACAGGACAGACCTGAGCAGTGCAGGGAGGGAGGTGCAAGGAGGTTCCCCTTTCTTTGAGGTGCTCAGGGAGAAAAGGAATTCAACAACAGGAAATGGAGCAGCGGTGTGAGAGGAAATCCCATCAGTTGAGTGGTGAGGGGAGGAGTGGGCTTGGGGCGGGGCGGGAGCAGTGTTGTTTTGGTGCTGTGCTGCTAAGGGTAAGAGGATAGGCCACACAACGCTTTTCCCACCGTGCGCCTACTCAAGACAAAACAGCAGCGAGACTTGTCCACACAGTTCGCTGGCTGAATGACCTCCCATAACGCAGGGAAACCAAAACGTGGGTTTTCTACAGTCGACAGGAACAGGACTGGGTAGGAGAGATGACCACTGGCAGACTGCAGTAGCACTTAGTCCTTCATGGGAGTGTCATGGGAAGACAATGGACTTCCCATGACACTCCATAGTGACAGGGGATTTTCAATTGTGGGTTCCCAGGGGATGTCAGTTAGTACCACAGGTCTTGCTCATTCACACCGAGTCACCCCCATAAGAACACACACATCTGTTCTTTGGATATTGAAGGGGAAGAGTACCTCTGAATCAGCAGGTCCTGCATACCTTTAAAGCTGTGTTTGGTACAACAGGCATGTGAACTGCCAGCCACCCCCATTAGCAGAACCAGCCCACAACAGCACCAACATTAGTTAGTCAGGGGAGGAACTAGTGCTGAGTGTGACTGTGTGTGCATATCTGCACGTGCATGTTAGCTTTTCCTGGACATGAATCAGAGTTTGCGTTATTAGTTACTAGGGGCGGCAGGGTAGCCTAGTGGTTAGAGCGTTGGACTTGTAACCAGAAGGTTGCAAGTTCAAACCCCAAGTTCAAACCCCCGAGCTGACAATCTGTCGTTCTGCCCCTGAACAGGCAGTTAACCCACTGTTCCTAGGCCGTCATTGACAATAAGAATTTGTTCTTAACTGACTTGCCTAATTAAATAAAGGTTAAAAAAATAAAAATAAAAATAAATTACTAGCCCTCTCTCTCTGATCTTCCCATCTGGACCTGAGCTGCGCTGAGCGACAAACAGCGGAGCGGTTCTAAGCGGATGCTGCAGATGGCAGGACATTCATTGTGCCGCAGTTCAAACGCTCGACTTTCACAGCCATGGAAACACAGCCAGAGCCCAGAGAGCTCGAGGGAAACGCAAGACCAGGAGACCACAGAGTGAACTACACACAGCCCCAGCGACACTTAATCCCAGATCTTTTAAACAGGGACCCATCACTCAAACACCCACAGTACAGACTACATACACACAATAGGAGTGGAAGAGAAATCAGACATGAAAACAAACTGAAATCAAACTGGAAACCTAATCTATTCAGAGGTGGTTTGAGAATGAGATCATTAGACACCACAGTATAGCCAAGCACTGTATACGTGTGTGTATGTGAGTAGCATGTTTAGCGTGCTCACCTCCCAGCCCTAACATAAAGCAGGGAAAGGAACCGGACCAGGCAGATGCTGTAGGGTGTCCGAGACATCCATTAAAAGCGGGTGATAAATGAGAGCTCAGATCTCTGGCACTCTGCCCTGTGGTTGTTAGCTCACCGTGGTCCCCTCGACCCTTCCCTCACTGCCTGCCTAATGGCCGCTCCACAGGTGGTGATGTAGTACCAACGGCTCCGCCAGTCATGTTATGGAATATAAATTAACAAATCCAACCTAGCAAAAGTACAGTGACTCTCAACCTCTTTCACATACTGCCCTCCATCACCTCTCACCTCTCTCACACTGACTGTGTTGTTAAAATGGTGAGGTGCATTACAGTATGATTCTAGATTAATGAATCATCTTTCAACAAGCCCAATCCAACCCCCACCCTCTGTTGCGGCTGGTGAAGTCATGTTATTGATATAACCCATCCTCCCCTACACTCACATCCCTCCACCCTCTCTTGCTGCACACTCACTCTCAACCTCTTCATCCACTTTGATACACTCACCCACCCAACACCTCCTCCCAAGGCGTCTTACCCGAGGCTCTTTTTGTAGACGGACGTGCGTCCCTCGGTGACCCGATAGAGACCTCTTCTCCACAGAACGGTGCCGGAAGTGATAGATGTCACCAAATACCTGCAGACAGACAAATACACATTATTGTTAATATTATCACCCAATACTTTCAGACACACACAAACACAGTCATTAATCCCAACATGTTAGGGAGATAAGGCATTCCATTGACAAGGGGCCTCTTTACTTCTACGACACAAACTAGGTCCAGGAGAGATATTTGTGTCGTTAAAAATTGAATCTCTTTAAGAGATGTCTCTCACACTACCTCCGGGACAAGTTGTCCATTACCCGGTAATAGCTGGCTTTCGTCCTATCAAAGAAAAGCCAATAAATAAGATTGCCGCAGGTAGAAGACAATCCCTGTGTAACATAATGCTTTTCAGCCTATTCATTGAAGGACATACCAGTCCATGTAAAGACATTAGACTGGTCATGCTTAGACCAATTTTTATAAGTTACTTTGCATAATTGAGTGGAATTAAATTTGTGCATGTACATTTTATTAGTTATGTTTCTTATTTATCACACCCGTATAGCATACAGATACAGAGCCTTTGAGTGGAAAATCTGTCATACAGAGCAAGCACTGATGCGGAGGTCTTGTTGTGCTTTCAAGACAACTGGGAAGGAGGTCAAATCATGATTTCAGGGATCTTCGAATTCCGAGTTGGATGACCGTTAGGAAAAAAAATTCCCCCAGTCGGAGCTTGTTTTTTTCCAAAGTTGTCTTGAACACGGCATCAAACTAGAGGTCAACCGATTAATTGGAATGGCCGATTAATTAGGGACGACTTCGAGTTATGAAAATTGGAAATCGGTATTTTGGACACCGATTTGGCCATTTAAATTCATTTTTTTACACCTTTATTTAAACTAGACAAGTCAGTTAAGAACACATTCTTATTTTCAATGACGGCCTAGGAACGGTGGGTTAACTGCCTCGTTCTGGGGCAGAACGACAGATTTTTACCTTGTCAGCTCGGGGGATTCAATCCAGTCCAACGCTCTAACTAGTCCAACGCTCTAACCACCTGATTACATTGCACTCCACGAGGAGACTGCCTGAATGCAGGAAGCCAAGGTAAGTTGCTAGCTAGCATTAAACTTATCTTATAAAAAACAATCAATCATAATCACTAGTTAACTACACATGCTTGATGATATTACTAGTTTATCTAGCATGTCCTGCGTTGCATATAATCGATGCGGTGCGTATCATTGCTCCAATGTCCGGCACCACATTTTCCTAAAGGGGAACCCTGAGGGGAATCCTGCTCCAACGGTAGTGTTGGAGACATAGCCCCCTCTGAGTGGTACAGTGCAAAGACAACGGCTCTCCCACACCACATGAACCTGTAAGAATTACCTTTATACCAGTAGACAGCATTTTCTGCTTTTAAAAGTATCCACATATTTGTGAATCATTGCATTAAATCAAGTGTGCAACACAATTTAGTTGAGAAGCTCCTGTATAGTTTGAATTGCATTTTGTTTTGTTTGTTTATATACTATGATATTAACGGTATGCTAATAGCTGCACTCACAAGATGCAGGTATGTGGTTTTTGGCCACACCACATCCCAGGCTCGTGTAAACAGAAAAGTTGCAAATCTGATGACGATAAATCACTAGATACTTTACAAATATAAATCCACCCGTATTATACATGAGGGGGTGTGAAGACAGAAGCCAGACAATGTCCTGTTAAAGTAAATTCAATCCACAGAGGTCCTAGTGTCTTCAGGTTTTTCCTTTCAATTAAGACCTAGACAACCAGGTGAGTTCTTTACTAATTAGTGACCTTAATTCATCAATCAAGTACAAGGGAGGAGCGAAAACCCAGACACTCAGCACTCCGTGGAATGAGTTTGACACGTGTGTTAAAGTTTGGAGGATGAAACAGCCAATTCATTCTGACTTATGGATTCATGAAAATATACATAGGAATCCATTCATCTCATTGTGATTCCATTAAGTCAAGGAATTTGATCACCAGTATTCATCATCAAACAGTATATGTAATCCCTCTAGCATTGTTAATACAGTTATTTTCATGAGTTACAGCTGAGTTCCTGGAGAGTCTGAGGGGGTGACAGCGCTGCAGTAAACATACCCTGTCTGGGTTACTGTCCCACATAAACACCCACACACACACACACACACACACACACACACACTTCAGCTGCTCTCAGAGCTCAGGAGGAAACTACCTGCCCTGCTTTGACACCTTCTCTAGAAAGCTCAGACAAAGTTGAAAACTCGAAGTGCCGCAATGTAGAGAAGTTTCTTGCCACAAGTGCATGGACTAGCTCAGATGTCAAGGAAAGCACACAGTTGGAAAATAGCATAGAGAAACGATATCCGGCTGATCCTGTACAGTACTCTACCAAGTGAGAGGGGGAGGCAGATGTGGAATAGTCTCTAACCTGGTGTACTCCAGCAGGGCACTACAGCTCAGCACTACAGCTCAGCACTACAGCTCAGCACTACAGCTCAGCACTACAGCTCAGCACTACAGCTCAGCACTACAGCTCAGCACTACAGCGACACTAATTGAAAACGAGCTGCACTAACGACCTGAAGGAGGGTAGGGGAGCACTACGGGCCCTGGTTAAAACAAGGTCAACGGCAGGATCACAGCTGCTGCCCTGGCCGTGACCTCACTGAGTGAGATGGTTTGGGACACACTGTGTGTACAGTGCACATATATTTAAGAGAAATTGCCTGACACAGAAATCTGGTTAAACAGGGCACAGGCCATGTCTGTCCAATAGTCCTCTGCTCTCAGTCCAGTCATAGCGGGTGCAGAGATGATTATAACCACACAGTAACACCTCTAGTCCTGGGCTAAATATGTGAAAACACACATACAGTGCTGATGAGTCAACCTTCCATATGCCCTCTGCACCTTTCCTAATGACAGAGCAGCACGTGATGGTAGACGGTAGTCTGATGGTGTGGCTGCGCTGGGCATCAATCCCTCCCCCGCTAAGAATGACAGAGCCAGAGACAGGAAGTGTGAAGTTGGAGCACTGTCAGACCAGAAAGACCAAATGAGGCCCTCAGCAATCAAAAATGAAAAAGGCTTAATGTTCAGAGAGAAAGAGAGAGAGTGAGTGCTGAACCGCTCACCCAGACCTTGTAAATGAGCTCAACCTAATGTCAGCCTGATGGGTTCTGAATGGCCAATTAATGATTTCAGTAGAAAGAATGGAAGTGTATAATATCACTGTAGCTAACTAAAGCCTGCCAGTGAGAAGTGTCATGTCTACAGCATTAACAGAGTACTGTAGGTGGATCATAACATGTCTACACCAAATGAGGGCACTGCTTTAGAAAACTAGAGATTGACTTCAGACTGAATTGTGGCAGACTGTGTAATAATAAATAGTACAATATGTCCATCCTGGCTGTGACAAAGCCTAGGGCTGGGACATGGCGAGGAAGGACTATTCTGAATAAATAGGCCTAGCATGACCCAGCCACAGTATGGCCCTTAAACAACCAAGTTGACCATTTAGGCTGGGGTATTTCAGGCCACATAGTAACTGGGCCATTTTGTCTTGGCTGGCAGTACAGTACCGTTTAGACGCTGCAGTGGAGGGGAAATAGAACACCATTCCTCCACTCTGGGGGGGGGGGGGGGGGGTTCAGCCTCTCTTGCTCCCATTTAAATCCCAGAAAACAGGCTGGCTCCAAGCAGGTCAATACAAATATCCCCCCTCTCAGAACACAGCCAGCGGAAAATAGAGAAGCAATAACCTAGAAAGAGCATGTGACATGATTCACAATGAAATGCCTCCCAGAACCCGACCCACCATCACAAACACCAACAAAGAGATGGGGAGTTTGTGTGTGTGTAAGAACAGAATGTTAACCCATGAGAGAGCGGCATGAAAATGGAATAAAATGCTGACATCACATAAGCATGAACGGCTCCACAGAGCCCATTGTCCCGTCCAGAGATGGAAGAGATAGGATGCTAAAGAAAGAAGGGAAGAAGACCTGGAGCGCTGAGGGCCCTATTGTGTGTGTGATCCTAGATAACAGCCTGAGAGGGTGGGCTTCGATCAAAGATTTGAGGGAGGTGGAGGGAGATATGTAGATATGGACCCCGCGGCTCTCTGTTGAAGCCATTAAGGCAGCTCTTAAATCACAACAACGCCAAGTAAAAAGGGACGCGTGAAACAAAGCAGCCAGGATTGATTCAGCTAAAGTGATCGCTACTTA
Organism: Oncorhynchus masou masou; assembly: GCF_036934945.1. Classification (NCBI taxonomy): domain Eukaryota; kingdom Metazoa; phylum Chordata; class Actinopteri; order Salmoniformes; family Salmonidae; genus Oncorhynchus; species Oncorhynchus masou. Next base: position 31,652,400 of record NC_088213.1, read on the forward strand.
AGGTCGCCCATCAGCTTTACAGTGCTTCATTAGCCTGGAAATCACGGTTAAGAATTAGCCAACGCTGCGGCCTTAGAATTCAATAGAGGTCTGAGAAATGGTTTAAGCCTGAGAGATTGACACTGATAAAAATCAGATAATGGGTTGTGGTTGAAGTCATGACGGTTCGTGCCAAACCTCACTGCTGCTAGGCGACAGTTGAAAGAGTGTGGAATGTTTTGGAAGACAAGCGCACAGCAGCACGTCATAAAGTAAACTCAAAACACGACCATGGAATCAATTAGGGGTTTTAGGCTTCTACCATGTGTAGTCTCTGACTGCTGCCGTACGCTATGGCTGGTCTGTGATTACCTTCAAACACTCTTTATCAAGCCACACTGTCCTAGAGTACTACATCACAGAATGTTACTGCCCTTTCCAGATCATCCACCATTCAGAAAGACCCCAGCCCTCTCCTTCGCAACATCAGAAGTGAGTTCACTGAAGGACCTGTACAATACAACTTAACTGCAGAGGTTAAAAACTGCAATAACAATGTCCTAACTCTATAACACTCACCACTGACTTGAGTTGGGATGTGAGAAATGTACAGTCGTTGTATACAAAAGGTGAATTCATGAATGGTTCTCAAAAGATGTTTGGGTGGACGGTCCTTGGCAAGTTTTACGGCAGAGAGGCTGTGGCATTGATGCTCTGTTGTTCTCAGGACTGGCTGGCATGGAACACGGCTGGAGGCTGACATTTGAAAGCAGTGTGACCCCAGAATGTCATGACCAGAGCGAGGCGAACCCAATTAGTTCAAAGACGACCCCTAACCCTTCAGTAGAAGTCAGAGAGGACTCCGCTCTCAGACCGGGACCAAGCAGAGCGCACACACACACACACACACACCAAGAATACACTGCACTCTTGGAAAGACGCGTAAACTTACGAACGGATGGACTCACAAACATAAACCCAGTCCACCACGACTAAAAGCCCCTTGGGTTATTTTAGCCCTGTGTCTGCATTTGTGAACCAAACATAAAAGCCTTATTGTCATCCATCTAATCTGGCATCCACGTTCAGGCAGTAAACTTTAACTAGTCGGTTGTGGGGGAAACAGGCCATTTCCAAGAAGTTTAGATAAGAGAGGAAAATGTGGAACACAGCCGGCTCAGACGCCATTACAAATGTGAGAAGCAGCGAGCCACTGATAAAAGCAGGGACTTCTGGCACTCCTCCTCTCAGCCCATTACTGGAGCGGAGCGCTGATCCATCAGCCTCATTGGGATGCAGAGCAACAGGCTCTGGAATAACTGCATGTTTGTTGGGTTGTTTGTTGGTTCCTTCTACTCGAGACCTGCCAAGTTTCCCTTGTGGGAATGCACTTATCATAAGGTGTGGCGTCTTCAGACTGTCGACACAATTAGGTGTCTGGAGACAAATTGGAGGGGCAGGCATAATGGGAACAAAGTGAAGTTAAAGTTTCTCTATTCCAGAAGGAGTTATGAGCTCAGGAAGGGAATCCCTCTGGTGATTAGAGCGGCTCCAATGGCTATAGAGCTGCACATGTGGAAAGAGTAAAGACAGGTATGGATCTGGAACAATGCGTTTGACTCAACAAGTCTAAAATGATTCACAGCCTCCATTTTTTACATTAATTTCCCAAGTGACGCACAAGAGTCACTTGATTAGTACAGAGGTCAGCCAATGGCCAATATTTCTAGAAACAACCAAGATTTAACCTTTTAAGATTAAGTTTATTATAAAATCAACAAACTTTGAAATAGATACTTGCCAGTAGAGGAACAAGTTAAAAACACAACATCTCCCAGAAATGATTTCCCACCTTATTTACATTCTGCACTGGAACATAAACACCACCTCCAGGTTTAGAGAATGTGTTGGGAGTCACACCCTGTCTCAGCTGCTGCTCTTAGGGCCGGGGCTGAGGGAGGTGGCAGAGAGCGCGCCAGGCAATGCTGCACTGGGCTGCAGTTGGAGCTAACAGACAGTTTCCCTTAATAATGGTAAGGCGAGCTGGGCCAAGCCGGGCCCATATGCCCACAAACGGCAGATGGGTCTGTTCTGCCACTCAGTCTGACAGAATAATACGCCTTTTCCTCATCCTGGTTGCTGCCAATTTTCCATAATCTCCTTCCGGAGTCATTTCTCTCTCTCATCCACCATCCTCTCGTCTTTCCTTCTTATGCTCTCCTTCCAGTCTGCTCAAGTGGGTTGTTAATGTGGGTCTGTCTTTAGTTCCAGATTAGAGCACCGCAAACTCCAGATTATACGCCGCTCAGATTAGCACAACAACCAAATCTAACCAGATTATACAAATAAATACCTACCTACCTCCCTCCATTCACCAACACCCAGACAGGCAAACTTTAATATAGATGAGCATGCCAGTCAAAACATAAATGTATTACCTGAGATAAATGGTTTGGGAGCCATACACAGTGAGCAGACATGCATTCTGTTCTTCTTACAGCTAATCAAAGGTACCCAGAACCCTCTTTTACACTGTCGCTACTCTCTGGTTATAATCTATGCATAGTCACCAACTCTACCTACATGTACATATTACCAGGACTAACCAGTGCCCCCACACATCGACTCTGTACCAATACCCACTGTACAGTGCCTTGCGAAAGTATTTGGCCCCCTTGAACTTTGCGACCTTTTGCCACATTTCAGGCTTCAAACATAAAGATATAAAACTGTATTTTTTTGTGAAGAATCAACAACAAGTGGGACACAATCATGAAGTGGAACGACATTTATTGGATATTTCAAACTTTTTTAACAAATCAAAAACTGAAAAATTGGGCGTGCAAAATTATTCAGCCCCTTTACTTTCAGTGCAGCAAACTCTCTCCAGAAGTTCAGTGAGGATCTCTGAACGATCCAATGTTGACCTAAATGACTAATGATGATAAATACAATCCACCTGTGTGTAATCAAGTCTCCGTATAAATGCACCTGCACTGTGATAGTCTCAGAGGTCCGTTAAAAGCGCAGAGAGATGGTTAAAATTGGTGGGAAGCTGGATGGAGCCAAATACAGGACCATTCTGGAAGAAAACCTGATGGAGTCTGCAAAAGACCTGAGACTGGGACGGAGATTTGTCTTCCAACAAGACAATGATCCAAAACATAAAGCAAAATCTACAATGGAATGGTTCAAAAATAAACATATCCAGGTGTTAGAATGGCCAAGTCAAAGTCCAGACCTGAATCCAATCGAGAATTTGTGGAAAGAACTGAAAACTGCTGTTCAAATGCTCTCCATCCAACCTCACTGAGCTCGAGCTGTTTTGCAAGGAGGAATGGGAAAAATTTTCAGTCTCTCGATGTGCAAAACTGATAGAGACATACCCCAAGCGACTTACAGCTGTAATCGCAGCAAAAGGCGCTACAAAGTATTAACTTAAGGGGGCTGAATAATTTTGCACGCCCAATGTTTCAGTTTTTGATTTGTTAAAAAAGTTTGAAATATCCAATAAATATCGTTCCACTTCATGATTGTGTCCCACTTGTTGATTCTTCACGTTTGAAGCCTGAAATGTGGCAAAAGGTCGCAAAGTTCAAGGGGGCCGAATACTTTCGCAAGGCACTGTATATAGCCGCTGCATAATTATTTGTTACTTCTATTTTCTATTTTTTTTTTTACTTAACACTTACTATTTTCCTTAACTGCTTAAAGCATTGTTGGTTAAGGGCTTGTAAGTAAGCGTTTCACTGTAAGATGGAATACAAATACCTGTTGTTTTCGGAGCATGTGACAGATTAAACTAGATTTGATTTTCTTACAACTTTGACAGAACTTCTCCTTCACTCCGGCAGCACCATACCACCGCATCCATCCGCCTGCCAAACAAACGGTGTGTTTATGAAACCTAATATGGCCCTCTACAGCACACTCATTTATCCACATACCAGCCCATTCCGGACAAGATACCGAATTCCTCTCTCTGCACTTTGACAGGGCGTATCACTCTCAGAACAGTAAACTGCCTGCCTGTGTTGTTCTGAAAACAGCTTACAGTAATGGATTTAATAGCACTGACAAGAACAACTGACTTAGATAAGAATTGGGTGATAAAATGTTGGCATTTTAATGACAATAACTGCAGAAACCAAATAACAACTAAACTCTGGCCAAAGTATTTAGAAACCGTTGTGCGTATAGTTGCGGGTAAAACATAAGTGTTCCAGTTCGTGGTGGTCAATGGTTTGGGGGTGAGCACCCACTGTCAGCTACACCACAACACAGGAAAGGCACACACACAATATGTTAGCATGTCATGTGGCCAAACTCACTGGGTTTATTGAAGTTCAAGCGGAGGACAGGACATCCCTTTACCCCCAGCAGCAGGAGCACCAGTGTGGTTTATGGAGTGGATTGGTGTGTAAAACTGTTGTAGCACAACTGCTGCAGAGGCTGTCAGTCTCTGGTGTTGACGAGGAGTGTCCTTGGAGGCATAACTCGCCGTGCTGCCGAGGTCTTTAAGCTGACAGCGCTGTATGGTGCTGGGAGAAAGCAGGGAGATAAGCACAGGGACAGTGTGCATATGCAATTACAGGGCCCTGCAAAAGCCCAGCCACGGTTTAACAGAAGCCTTTATCTTCAGACTCTATCATCATCAATTACAGCCAGATCAATATGGCTGAGCACCGGACAACTCAGCAGATGGGACTCTTCCAAGTCACCAGTGTTGTGCTTTGGAACACTGTGGCCAGCCCAATGTTGATGTGCATAGTGCTTTCAGGGGCATTACAGTTAGGGGGTGAGTAAAGGTCAAAGGTTAAAGTTGACTGGTCCTTTGAGGGCACAAACAGCTGGCCTCGCAGAAACACTGAACAAACAGTCCATTAAGACTGTGTGATATTACTCTAAATTGTACAGCGGTGACAGTTGTAATGTAAGGGAAATTCACAAAAGGCCCAGAGTGTTAAATACTTTTTTAATGAGCAACTCCAACCTTATTTACCCATTTTGGATTGTAAATTAAAGTTTATACAAAACCATGTTTAGAATATTCCATGACCAAGCAACACATCACAGATGAATGTGGCCATCTGTAATTTAGGAGAGATGGGCCAGTCTATTTCAGAGCTGAGTACTTCAACTATCAACACAACCTTTCAGCAGGCCTCATGGTAAACAGGGCTGTAACAAAACATGATTGCTTTCAATTTGTTGATGTAGTACATCAATATATTGATATACCGCCTGCATACTCTAATTGAGAATTGGTAGAAGACGCACTAAATATTTCAGTTTAATGTTAGGCCAGTATAGGGAGTTAACTTTTGGGGGATGCACAGGTGTGCGTTTCGACCAGATTTGACCAGTTGACTGCTGTATCGAGCGTTAACATTCCGTACAAGTCTGAAATTGAACAGTATTGAGAATAATAGCTGGTCTATTGAGATGTTTTGGCACTATGAAAAACTGTGCTTGGAGGTTCAAGCTACATTCACTGGATTAAATATCCTCATGGAGTGAAAGTTTGATTTTATAAGGTGAATCAGACAGGATGTAAGACAGTTTAATAAAGCCACACAATGGCCTCAATCAAAAACGTAATTAAATCTAAAAAGCCTTTTAAAAAGGAGCACGTACTCTGTCTTTTTGACAGTTGAAATGGTTAGACGGAGGTCACAATTCAATGGAGCTTGCACAAAACGTGTTGAAGTCTCTGTTCAACACTTCAAATCAGCAAAGAGAAAACAGACTTTATATGAACAGAGGAGAGAGGAGAGCTGGTGGAGTGTAGCTCAGTAGCCACAGGAAAAACTAATCCTAGTGCTCACTAGGAGGGAATATCATTTAAGCTTTTAATTAAGTCACACTCCCCAGGACCCATTTAAGCAAGACAAACATTATAGAAATGCTGGACCGTCGTTCGCCTTGGGAACAGAGGCAGCTTGCAGCACAGATATGAGATTGGAAAGTTATTGCTGTTCAAAATTAACATGCAATTTCAGCCATTGAGACCTGAGGTGCAATGTTTAAATAATAGATTGCAAATGTACGTATGTGTGTGAGCATGTGTGAAGGGGTTGAGAGTGAAATGGTATCCGTTCCACCCCACTTTTCAGCGTAAGAGCCAGACGGACAGAAAAGACAGACAATAGCAGCATGAAGCCATATATATATGACATAAATACATTTCTCAATATGGGAGTGTATGTGTGTGGTGCATTATAATAACAATCAAACCGGACAGATGTTCTACTTTTTTCTCTCAGCTTGTGAACCCAGTGAGGATGAAGGGCTTCAGACAGGAGAAGAGACATGAGGATAGAGCATGTGGCCAGAGGAAAGCTAATATTTACTCTAGGCAGTAGGAAAAGATACAGGGCCACTTCTGCCGAGATGCCCCATTAACTGGGCCTGTGCATCAGCGAGTTAACAAGCTGCAGTAAAGGGGGGGGGCACACACACACACACACACACCAAAACACTGCCACCCAACTGAAATGCCAACAAACATGACCACCCACGTAAACACCTACACACAGGTCCAAAGGAGACATGATGCCAACTAAACCAGTTCCATTGAGAAGTGCCGGACCACTACCCACACCACCACCTCGCCGCACCACAAGCAAGCTTGGTTACCAAGAAGTAAAATTATATTGCGAAAGTTTGTCATTTGTTTTACTTCTGGGGGGGGGGGGGGGCATTAACAATTGTGATTAGGTAGCCAAGTCTCTTCCCTCGCAAACAGAAACTCTCGTCCAAACCCCTCTCTTCCACTAATTTCATGTTGATTCATCAACAAAAACGTGCTTTTTGGCCTTGTGGCTATGGAATCTAGTGGAAATAGCTTATTATCCGAGCACAGGCTTGAAAATCAATGCATCAGTTTAAGCACCGCCTTCACCCAATCCTGATTCATCGAAATAATCAATGATGAAAACCCTCTGTACACGAGAATCTGTCCACGAGAGAGACGACACCAGCACACCTGGCATACAGATCCCAGCACACAGCCCCTTCAATGGGGATCAACTCTACCCAGCCCAGTGGTGGTGACTGCTATTAAATGGGCAGGTAATATAATAAGAGCCTGTCTGGAATGTTCATGTGGACTAGACAACCCCTTCTGAGAGGGGGGGGTAATTTCATGTAGCCTCACAGGCTCAGAATAGAGCTGTTGAGCAGACCCACTTTGCCCAGTGCAACCTGAGTGACTACAGTTTACAAAATTATCTAAATAGAATCTAAAATCTAACACAGACTAGCTATCCCCCCTGGCCTACAGAACAAATATACCATAATCTTACCCTACCACTCCCCCACTACACAAACACTCCCCACCACACCATTGGCCTACTTTACGAGAGACTGGAGCTTCAAAACAGCAGTATCAGAAGAGGAACATAATTTTTCTTCTCTTGCTGTGCAATTCTGTCTGAGATTTGCACATGTTTTTCATTCAAATCAAAAATGAGGAAAGGAATGCCTGAAGTAGTGACTCAAAGAACCTTTGATATAACAAGCATGGTGCATGAAATCCAAAGGAGTCGGTCCAAAAGAGCCCTTTATATAATCACAGCCACACATCTAACGCAAAAAAAACTCCCTCGCTCGCAGTCGCAACCATATCAAGTCAAGTCACCCACCAATAGTAATAGGGGAAAAATCCATAGTTACATATTGCAATATTATATTGATACTTTAACTCTGTAGGTAGGTAGCATTAACTAGCGCTGGTCAGCTGTACCTGTGTCCGAACTACAGTCTTTTTCATCCTATAGCTTGCTCTCCATCTTTTTAAATAGTGAGCCAACTGTTAATAGCACCTTTAATTGCAACAGAAATTAACCGCAATACAGTGCATTCGGAAAGCTCAGACCCCTAGACTTTTTCCACATTGTTACGTTAGTCTTATTCTGGGGCGGCAAAAACCTAGTGGTTAGAGCGTTAGAATCCCCGAGCTGAGAAGGTAAAAATCTGTTGTTCTGCCCCTGAACAAGGCAGTTAACCCACTTTTCCTAGGCTGTCATTGTAAATAAGAATGTTAACTTCTCTAGGGTAGGGGGCAACATTGGGAATTTTGGATGAAAAGCGTGCCCAAATTAAACTGCCTGCTACTCAGCCATAAAAGCTAGAATATGCATACAATTAGTAGATTTGGATAGAAAACACTGAAGTTTCTAAAAAAACTGTTTGAATAATGTCTGAGTATAACATAACTCATATGGCAGGCAAAAATCTGAGAAAAGATCCAACCAGGAAGTGGGAAATCGGAGGTTTGTAGTTTTTCAACTCTATGCCTATCGACTACACCGTGTCTATGGGGTCATATTGCACTTCCAAAGGCTTCCTCTAGATTTCAGTCTTTAGAACCTTGTTTGATGTTTCTACTGTGAAGTGGGGGCGAATGAGAGGGGAATGAGTCAGGGGTCTGCCAGAGAGCCACGCGTGTTCACGTGAGAGTTAGCTTGCGTTCCATTGCATTTCTGAAGACAAACGGTTGGAACATTATTGAAGATTTATGTTAAAAACATCCTAAAGATTGATTCTATGCATCGTTTGACGTTTCTACGGACTGTAACGGAACTTTTTGACTTTGTCTGCACCTAGTGATCTCGGGTCATGAATTACTGTGCTAAACGCGAACAAAAAGGAGGTATTTGGACATAAATTATGGACATTATCGAGAGAAAAACAAACATTTATTGTGGAACATGGATTCCTGGGAGTGCATTCTGATGAAGATCATCATCATAAGTGAATATTTATAATGCCATTTCTGACTTCTGTTGACTACACAACATGGCGGATATCTGTTTGGCTGTTTTGGTCTTTGAGCGCTGTACTCATATTATTGCATGGTTTGCTTTTTCTGTAAAGTTTAAAAAAAAATCTGCCACAGCGGTTGCATTAAGGAGAAGTGGATCTAAAATTCCATGCATAAAAGTTGTGTCTTTTAGCAATCTTTATTATGAGTATTTCTGTAAATGTATGTGGTGCTCTGCAAAATCACCGGATGTTTTGGAACTACTGAACATTACATTGGCGCGTTAACTGAGATTTTTGGATATAAATATTAACTTTATCTAACAAAACATACATGCATTGTGTAACATGAAGTCCTATGAGTTTCATCTGATGAAGATCAAAGGTTAGTGATTAATTTTTACCTCCATTTGTGCTTTTTGTGACTCCTCTCTTTGGCTGGAAAAATGGCTGTGTTTTTCCTGACCTAACAATCGTTTGGTGTGCTTTCATTGTAAAGCCTTTTTGAAATCAGACACTGTGGCTGGATTTACAACAAGTGTATCTTTAAAATGGTGTAAAATACTTGTATGTTTGAGGAATTTTAATTCTGGGATTTCTGATGTTTTGAATTTGGCGCCCTACAGTTTCACTGGCTGTTGACGAGGTGGGACACTAGCGTACCGTAGAGAGGTTAACTGACTTGCATAGTTAAATAAAAAGGTCAAATAAAACGTTTAAATTATAAAATGGGTTAAATTAATATTTCTTAAATTAAAAACAGAAATAACATATTTACATAATTATTCAGACCCTTTGCTATGAGACTCAAAATTGAGCTCAGGTGCATCCTGTTTCCATTGATCATCCTTTAAATGTTTCTACAATTTTGAGTCCACCTGCGGTAAATTCAATTGACTGGACATGATTTGGAAAGGCACACACCTGCCTATATAAAAGGTCCCACAGTTGACTGTACATGTCTGGGCAAAAACCAAACCATGAGGTCGAAAGAATTGTCCGTAGAGCTCCGAGACAGGATTGTGTCGAGGCACAGATCTGGGAAAGGGTACCAAAACATTTCTGCAGCATTGAATATCCCCAAGAAGACAGTGGCCTCTATCATTCTTAAATGGAAGAAATTTGGAACCACCAAGACTCTTCCTAGAGCTGGCCGCCCGGCCAAACTGAACAATCTGGGGAGAAGGGCCTTGGTCACGGAGGTGACAAAGACCCAATGGTCACTGACAGGCCTCCAGACAGTGGTGGAAACTACTTAAGTAAAAACACTTGAAAAGTACACCCTAAAAAAACGTTTACTTTTACTACTATTTATATTTGACAACTTTTACTTCACAGGGTAGCCTAGTGGTTAGAGCGTTGGACTAGTAACCGAAAGGTTGCAAGTTTGAATCCCCGAGCTGACAAGGTACAAATCTGTCGTTCTGCCCCTGAACAGGCAGTTAACCCACTGTTCCTAGGCCGTCATTGAAAATAAGAATTTGTTCTTAACTGACTTGTCTTGTAAAATAAAGGTAAAATAAATAAAAAAAATAAACATTCCGGGAAAAAAAAATACTTTTTACAAATCTCAATGACACCCAAAGCACTTGTTACATTTTGAATGCATAGGAGGACAGAAAAATGGTCATCCCTACTGCCTCTGATCTGGCACACTCACTAAACACAAATACTTCATCAGTAAATGATGTCGGAGTGTTGCAGTGTGCAATTTGTAAATAAATAAAAATAAAATTGTGCAGTCTGGTTTGCTTAATAAGGAATTTCAAATTATTTATACTTTTACTTTTGATACTTAATGACATTTAAAACCAAATACTTTTACTCAAGTAATATTTTACTGGGTGACTTTCATTTTCACAGAGCAAAGTACAGCAAGATCCTTGATGAAAACATGCTCCAGAGCGCTCAGGACCTCAGACTGGGGAGAAGGTTCCACTTCCAACAGGACAACACCCCTAAGCACACATCCAAGACAACGCAGGAATGGCTTCGGGACAAGTCTCTGAATGTCCTTGAGTGGCCCAGCCAGAGCCTGGACTTGAACCCGATCTAACATCTCTGGAGAGACCTGAAAGTAGCTGTGCAGCAACGCTCCCCATCCTACCTGACAAAGCTTGAGATGATCTGCAGAAAATAATGAGAGAAACTCCCCAAATACAGGTGTGCCAAGCTTGTAGAGTCATACCCAAGAAGACTTGAGGGAGTAATCACTGCCAAAGGTGCTAGTACTGAGTAAACGGTCTGAATACTTATGTAAATATGATGTACATTTTTAATACATTTGCAAAAATTTCTAAAACCCTGTTTTTGCTTTGGCATTATTGGTTTAGGTGTTAAGGTTGATGAGGAAAAAATACAATTTAATCCATTTTAGAATAAGTGAAAAAGGTCAAGGGGTCTGAATACATTCTGAATGCACTGCACATTTTAATAATGAAAATCCCAATACAGACACCTACAGTAAGTATTGTGATAATATCATATCGTAAGGCAATTCCCAGACTGCCTTACAAATCTGTCTTTTGCAAGTCAGTCTAGCTGCTCTGCATCACTTGTTTATTATTGTGGACATGAAAGGTCACCCTCATTGCAATCATATCCACCCTGTGCAGAAATAATCTATTCAAATGTGTATGTTTTCATGCAGCCTGGTGGGCAAGCTCAAACTTTGACAGGTCTGGAATTATATTTCATTAAACCTGAGCCAGTAACACGTTACCCTGCTCAGAGAGAGAGAGAGGACATCAGGCTCTGACACCAGGGAGCTGGCCCTATCAGTGGCAGGGCAGGCTGGATGATTGCACAGGTCTCTGTGAGGGAGCGCTAAATCTAATCTAATCTGAGACGAGGCCGAGGCTCCTCTCTGCATTACCATGGAGCAGCCCGCCATGTCCCACAGCAACAGGGAAATTATAGCGCTGGCACAAATGGCATTGTGTGTGTAGACATGCATGGAGAGAGTACCACTCGGGACTGCGCGCACACACACACACACACACACACACACACACACACACACACACAGTAACGCTATACATGCTTCTGGGTTCAACAGAATGAATATGTGTTGATGAATAAACATGAGGGATAACATGAATGCAGGAGTGAGTCAGAGCAATGGCAGTGGAACCAGAGTGTTTTAAAATACACTAACAGTGTCACAGTTTGATCACTTGTCATTGTGGCCTGGAGTATTCAACATTCCAAAAACATTTTAAAAGGTTAACATTACTGCACACAAGAGGGCAACAATGCTGACAGAGGTACCAGCAAGTAAGGGCACTACAGTGAGTTCTGCACTGTGTGTGCGTGGATAGAAGGGGTAGAAGGGTTCTGGTCACTATATCCATGGCAACTGTCCCGTACCTCAGACCAGAAGCCATTAAAGCCATCCTGATGAACTCATTCATTATTCATGGCTCCCATTCCTTCTCCAGGGTTGCACTTCATTTCCCCTCCTATCACACGACACAGAGCCGAGCGGGCCAACTCTCAGGTGGGTTCAGTCATCATGATAGGCCGGGGAGACCAGAGGCTAATGAGATCAACTCCTGGATCTATTTATAGCTCTCCGCTCTCCCTTCTCTCACCTCTCCACTCCTAGGCACTTTAAGAGTAGAGAAGGAGGATATACAGAACAGGATTAGAACAGAAACATGGAAGCAGCAATGGGCCCTCTAAGGAGGGAAGAGACTTAACAGCCTCTAACAGTTCTCTAAAGTGGTAGTCCTGTCCCCATCCCCTCAGAGGGGTAGGTTACCTCTGTTACTGCTCCTACTCTGGGGAGCTAAAAATGGTCCCCCTGTCCTGGCCCAGCTATAAAAGACTTTCCAGAGGGCTCTCCAGAAGTGTCACAGTCACCCTGGGAATTAAAAGCAGTTTAAAAGCAGCTCTGTCCTGAGTGAGAAACAGTTAGACTGGGCCTAGTCTCACAGGCTCTCCACCGCTCTCCTCCAGAGAGTCGCTAATGAGCTCAAACTAAGTGATGGATGTCAATGCAGACCCAGACTAAATGTGACTGAACTAAACTCAGCAAAAAAAGGAAAAGTCCTTCACTGTCACTGCGTTTATTTTCAGCAAACTTAACATGTGTAAATATTTGTATGAACAAAACAAGATTCAACAACTGAGACAAACTGAACAAGTTCCACAGACATGTGACTAACAGAAATGGAAGAATGTGTTCCTGAACAAAAGGGGGCAAGGGGGGGTCCAAATCAAGAGCAACAGTCAATATTTGGTGTGGCCACCAGCTGCATTAAGTACTGCAGTGCATCTCCTCCTGGCAAATCTGGTGCAGTCCATGAGTTCTTGCTGTGAGATGTTACCCCATTCTTCCACCAAGGAACCTGCAAGTTCCCGGACATCTCTGGGGGGAATGGCCCTCACCCGCCGATCCAACAACAATTGCATATACAGGTATGCCTTTCCTCAGTCTCTCTCATCAGCACCCTTCCTTTTCTCCATCTCCTCACATGACCCATCCTCAATAGTCTTTCCAACATCTCAATCCCAGGTGGCCCTCTGACTGGAGGTGAACAAAGTCAATCTTCCAATGATATGCCTACAAATACGTCACAATGCTGCAGACACCTTGGGGAAACGGCAGAAAGTGTAGGCTTGTTCAGGGCGCATTCACAGCCATATAAGGAGACATTGGAAAACAGCGCCTCAAATTTTGCTCATTTCCTGTTGGAAGTTTCATCTTGGTTTTGCCTGTAGCATCAGTTCTGTGGCACTCACAGATAATATCTTTGCAGTTTTGGAAACGTCAGAGTGTTTTCTTTCCAAAGCTGTCAATTATATGCATAGTCGAGCATCTTTTCGTGACAAAATATCTCGTTTAAAATGGGAACGTTTTTTAATCCAAAAATGAAATACTGCCCCTAGAGTTCCAAGAGGTTTTAAGCAGGGCGGGGGTAGAATAGCTGCTAGACTTAAAACATTATGATCGTTTATGTACAACAATATTGGATGTTTGGGGTGTCAAAATCTAAAGTAAAACATTTCAAAACCTGAACTTCCCTGCCACAGACAGAGGAAATTGAAAAGGCTTAACATTACTCACATCAGATCTGTTGGTCCTACAAGTTCCAGTCACCAGATGAAGAGAAGTATTCTACAATCCATGTACAAAACATGTAGTAGCTTATTCATCTGCCACACTGTATGTGATCTCGTGTGTCTCTGGTCTTCAAAACAAGTTGTCAAAACTAATCCAACTCACAATCCTACTCAGCATTAAAACCACTCGTACGTAATCTCTGAGTGAGCCAAAACACACTCCAACAAACGAGACGCTGACAGAGACCCATTTCTCTATTTAGGGGATTCAGTGTATTACCCCTCCATCTACAGAGAGCCGGGGACAGACAATATTAGTGAGCGGATGGGCCTTAGGGTAATTTGATGACCCCCTAGCAGAGAAGATGATGATCGACTGGAGGTGTAAGTGACAGGGTATTATATTTAGGCTGTTCTCTCACACCATTGTTGGCTCAGCATTCGCCAGTCCCTCCCCAAAGTCAAAACTGTAATAGATATCAAATAGGGTGGCATTAAATCACACATGGTTGGCAAAAAAAAGCTCCAGGAAATAGTGTTTCTATAGATAAGAGGGGGTCATTATCAAGAAGCACTTTCTGGAGATTTATCTGTAGGAGGAAATAAAAGCACATATTTTAGGTACAGGATCATTTCCCTCGGTACCAGAGGGTGTGGTGGGAACTCCAGCTCTTGGCCAGGGCACAATGAGGGCTGGATCTGAAGGACACAGCATGGGGAAGCTCTTTGTGGAACACCTGCCTGACATTCACAGTAGGATTAACACAATCAATCCCACAATTTAAGATCACTGATTGAGATAGCTGGGCGCACGCATACACACACACACACACACACACACACACACACACACACACACACAGCCTGCAGGTAAAACATATGCTCTGGTTGTCTCACGTTCATGAAACATTTGGAAGCCAACTGTCAAAGAGGTCTGATTGGCTAATACAATTAGGCTCTTAACCCTTGACAGAGACCAGGAGGGTCAGGTGTTGGTTGGGAGTGTAGGCCTATAGACTGAGCTGCAGGGGAAACTAGACAAAACTGACAGACTGCACAAGAGGAGTAGAGCACTGGGCAACCACGATGCATAGCACAGTGTCCATATCGGTTGATCTTTAGTCAAACAATTCTGTAAACATCAGGGATGTTTAGTGCCGTGCGATGGTTAGGAAGCGCCTATAATAGGTTGCTTGCTGGTTCACAAGCCAGGTAGGAGGAGTGCAATGACTGTTCATCAAACTAAAATGAAAGCGGCTTCATCCAACCGGTAGAGTGATGGGCGATAATGGTACAGGACTTGACCTCGCTATTGCTATTTCCGAGAGAATCAACACATTTCTCATCTCAGTGTGAAAAAACATTTGCATTCCAGCATATTTGGGTCAATTTTGTTTTGATTTCCACACAGAGTTTCTCTCTCAGCAGCCGGAATGAATAAATAAATTCATCCAACCAAATAATTCAGGCAACGGGAGATGTGGGGAGGAGAGGAGAGGGACACAAAATTATTCATACAGAGAGTGGTGGCACAGCAGAGGACAACCACAGTCTCATCATCTACACTGATCTACACTGAGTGTCTATGAGGAGAACACTGAACACTAATAACATGGGTGTATTTCAGATCGATGTCACTGACTTCGGAATTGGGCCCAACGTCAAATAAACCAATCAGACACACTCTTTCCAGGATGCAAGGCAGGCATAGGCGCGAACCAGAACATGGGCACACATAAATGAGATGCACAGCCCAGCTAAAGCGAGCAGGCACTGAATCACTAAAACAATACAGGAGTTGCGCTCATGTTGCTTTTGTCCCTGTAAAATCACAGGGGTGTGGAGATTGGATAGGGCTGTGTGTGCATACTGTTAACTCAGTCAAGCCAAACGCTCTACTGTCTCTCAGTAGTACTGGAATCAGTTGTCTTCCCAGCAGTAGTCTAAATTTAAAGCCTGACGTTCTGCCAAACACCATGGCAGCGGGGTATGGAGCCAGGGGCAGGGTGGCAGGGCAGGCCTGTCCTCTTGAGCACACAGAGCCACCTGGCAGCCTCTCCTCTTCTCCTCCAGACAGCAGCAAAACACTGAGCCTCCTCACCTGACAACCCTCGTCAGCAGACAACGTCCAAGAACAGAAAACAAGACACACAGTCAAAGCAGCAGACCATAGACAAACTCCAGTTTTTTTTAAAAGGAGGTCAATATCGATGTGGATTTCCTGGTTAAATAAAGGTTTATTTATTTACTGATTTAAAACCTTCAAAAACAGTGAATTGTTCTTGT